>NC_079457.1:37894210-38194210 GCF_903798145.1 Danio aesculapii
AGGAAGGAAAGTGGAGACTAAACAGTTGCGTTTTTAGTCGTTTCTTGAAGACAGCAAGTGACTCTTCTGTTCTGATGTAGTTAGGGATTTTCTACATATATCTTACTTTGATTGACTAAGCTAATGTCATATTTCCCAGTTCCTCCAAAAGGCCCTCCCTCAAGAGGCTCTGATTGGTCAGCTAACATAATGTGCTGTGATTCATGGATCGGCTCCACATCCTTGTTTACGTCCTCGTTACAACATACCATTAACGCTAGAAACTGTGCACGTAATTGATCAGTTTTAACAAATAAAAATACTTACTGGTCCACAGCTTCGTCGGTTGGAGGAGTTTTTAGCCAAATCTAGCACTGAACTGGGAGATATATATATATATATATATATATATATATATATATATATATATATATATATATATATATATATATATATATATATATATATATATATATAAAGAGAGAAGTGCTAACAATTTAATTTTAAATTAAATTGTAAGCACTTCTCTCTTTGTGTCGTGTTCTTTGGAAGCCCAAATACAGAAACAGAACAAACTCTGTGGAAATAGTAGCATTTGAACAGATTTTAGAGTTCTTTGCTATAACATTACAGCACCTCTGGCCACGGCTTTTCACTGCATGGGGTGTGTGCATGTGGTGAATGCACGTAACCAGAAACGTTTGCGATCTCACTAGCCCAGACATATTTTTTTGTAGTCCCCAAACTTCATTCGCTGTAGGCTTTGCTAAGCTATCTCTGTAAAAGCCAATGTCTCCCTTTGCATTGGACTTTGAGCGCATTACATTCAGAGATATTATGTTCACACAGCTACATTACACATCAACTAAAGTTTAAAATATGATGTCGTAGTGAACCACCCCTTTAAGATATAAATGGCCTAATAGATGAAAGTAGTAACTTAGTAAAAGTGGCTATGCCCACTTTAGAATTTTGCTGCAAATGTGATTTATTTATTAATTTTTTTAATCTTTTGATAATCAGACTCCAGTTGGTTTTGTTTAGACAGGAAATCATATTCACCAGTTCACTAAAACAACTCAATGGTGAATTCCCATGACGGGAATGAATTCAGAGATTAACTTTTTTGGTCCAATAAATATTTTGGCATATATGCCATGTGAATGAACATCGAAATCATTGACAACTTGAAGATCAAATGTTGTAATGAATATGGCCGATCAGACACATAATTATTTTGCTTTTATTCAACAAATGCATCAGCAAACACAGCGTCAGTTTCTCCCATCCAGAAAAGACTGAATGGTCAGTTGTAATCCAATCCCAAGGTATCTATGACAAAAAGGAATGTGCTCAGGAATGTACACAGAGACATGGTCAAAACTTCTATAAGCCCCTTTGCTCAAGACTGATGCTTTTAATGAAAAAGTTTATTCTTTCTTTATGTGTAATCAGGTGTTTTGCAACAAGTCTCTTGCTTATGTATTAATATTGTGGTTTTAATACTTCTACAATCAATGTTTAACTCTACCACAGCGAAACAAGATCATAGATAGTTCATGTTTGAAGACCGTGCAAAGCTAATTATGTACTGAACGATTGTTTAAATTTTATGCTAATGCGTGTGCAACATATTAACATTTTAAGAAACTTGAACATTGCTGCATCAGTTTACATCAAAAAGGCCTATGCAAATGAACATGCTTTGAAACTAAAAGTTAACTTCTCATTGGTCAACTTGGCCCTGGAGGGTGGGTACAAACCATCCTTATAAAAGCTACTAGCCTAAGGCCCCACCTCAAAGCAGAAAAGAATGCCCAAGCAAGAAGACTACAGACCAGAGAAAGACTTGAACCCAACACAGAGAACCCAAGAGGGCTCCAGGGAGCAGGCGGAGACCCAGACAAAATGGGTTAATGGCACAGCTCAGTCATTCCCATCTCAGATACCTTTCTTTCTTTCTTTCTCGTCGAGAGTCTAGTTAAGTTGTGTACCGCAAACCAGTAGTCATCATGATTAGCGCTTTTGCCGCTTTCAAAACTTGAAACGACCGACTCCACTCCACTCCAAGCCTAGCGAGGATAAAGAACCACTAGCTAGCCACATGCTCAACAGAGGGAGTTTATACACATAACAAAAGGAACGCAAGTAACACTTCCAGACTACCGCTGAACTGGTGTAGACTAAATGTAACCCTAAAGAGACCATAGAAGGGTTAAATTGATTATTTGTGGTTCGCTTGGTTTGGTCTTACAAAATCTGAGGTTTTTCCATCAATACATTCTCTTTCTCTACACATTCTCATACATACAACTCCTATTTTACTTTCTTTGCTCTTCTCTACACTAGTATGAATGTGTGTTTGTGTTATGTGTCTGTTAGATTAGTTAAAAAAAAGTGTCATTTTGTATAAAGACAGGTGTAATGAAAAATTGTAATGTAATTGTAATGTAAAAGCAAATTATAATCATTTTATTTTATTTTATTGAATGCGTAGATTCAAAATATTCAGATTATTCATTCATTTTCTTTTCAGCTTAGTCTCTTTATTTATCTAGGGTCACCCCAGCAGAATGAACCACTAACTTATCCAGCATTTTTATGCGGCAGATGCCCTTCCAGTCGCAACCTTCCAATGCCAACTGACCCAGCTGGGGCTCGAACCAGCAACTTTCTTGCTGTGGGGCAAACGTGCTAGCCACTGCATCACCCATATTCAAATACTGTTTTTAACACTAACACGTTAAAATAATGGTCCATTAGATGATCTAAGTTACTGCATTTAATAAAATGAACTAAGTTTAAAGAACCTTGTACAGCATTGCCATGAGACACAACACTGTTTTGTGGCACTTCATAACTTTTTGATTTAGTCACTAATTCATATGATCTCATTTGTACAATTTAGTACAATTAGCTCATCCCCAATGACGGTTGGGTTTAGGGATGGATGGGTGGGTTTTTACAACTGAACTTGTACATATTTGTACGAATTAGCCACTGAACTGACAAGATGTAAAATAGATACATTTCCTCGTGAGATCAGGCTAGCATTCATCAATCACAGTTCAACATGTATCACCAATGCATTATTAAAATTCTGAGTCGTGCTAGTTAACATGAGTTAATGAACTGTGAGTTAACATGAACTTACAATAAACATGTTTTCATTAACCAATGTTAACAAAGATGAAGAGATGCTGTAATATATGAACAAACAGTGAACAATGCATTTTAGTAATTACATTAATGGACCATTATTCTAGTTGTGCCTGCAAAAGTTTTAAATCTTTAAAAGAATTCAAATTTAACTAAGTGAAGGAGGGAAAAAAGGAAAGAAAGAGAAAGCCTGCAGTTTATTTGCTGCACTCACAGTCAGTTGTTTAAATATTTCAGTGACACATGCAGTCAAACACAGAGCTCTTCTACTGAGAGCTGCTGTTGGACTCATTCCTGAAGAGCCTCTGCTGAGCTGCTCCAGAAACACAGTGGCTCTTAAAGAACACCTTTCCTGGAAGCTCCTGGGACTCACAAATCACCCAGGCCTCATTTGTCTTCCTGAAGACCAGCTTGTGGGGCCCAAAAGAGAGTAAAGTGGGATTAATTTCCACCCCATCCCAGTCGGATTGAATCAGCTCTACTTCCCCTTGCAGACGGCGCAGATGAGATCCGGACACTGCTTAATGTCAGTGTCTGTTGTGCAATTGTGCTAATGAAAACGAAAGCGGCCTGCAGATGACAGGAAGCAGCTCCGAGAGGGAGGGCTGTGTAGTGACTCAGGGGGAAAACTAAATCTAATAGAGATAGATAGATTATAGCATATGGGGTTTTCATATCACAAAAATATTATGCTAATCCTAAAAAAAATCTTCCATTTTAATAAAAAAATATGTTTTTAATGGAAAATTACAGTGTCTATTGTGAAATATAAATAGTAGTGGTAATTATAATACACATATTAAAGTATTGTATTAATATTGTAGAAATAAATAACCATGCAATTAGTTGCTGTTTTAATAATAATAATTATAATAATAATAATAATAATAATAATAATAATAATAATAATAGTAATAATAATTAATAATTAATAATTAATAATTAATAATTAATAATTAATAATAATATTGTTATTAATAATAATAATAAAAGCATTTACATTTAATCATTTTTATATAATTAAGTACTTGTACTTAATTATAATCACTAAAACAACAACAAAACATTAATAATAGTTATATTATACTACAGTTATTTAATTACTGACAGCCATGGGAAAGATATTCCATTTTACACCTGCAGTTGCAACATTGTATGTAACTACAGACATTTTCTTCTATATTGTGAGATACATCCAAGACCAATTAGGTAACAAACAAAAAATGGTGGAGCCTTGAGTCTATCCTTTGATTGCTGATTGGATGAGGCAGACTGGAATGCGAGTTTGTGGGTGCCAAAATGCTATTCGTTAGCATAATATCTTTGAAAACCCAGTCCCTCCCCTGCTGTCCAAAGCCACACCTCCTGGAATCACAAACGCATACCTTAAAGATGACAGTAGACAACCCACTAGATCATGTCATTCGCCAGTTAGAAAGCTTTATAGTAATTTATAATACTACAATTTTGAACAAAAAACTATTATATCTGGCATGTTTTCAGCTGTGTAGCAAGCAAAACTTGTCATAATGTGCAATATTTCATGCATGCAAGGATCACTGATCTCACTCTCACGCAATTTGTTCTAAAGCGACTACTGTATGCTTAGTGGTTGGCCAGCGGGGTGCATGAATTACACATATTGGTAAGCCATACATGCTCTTTCAGACCGAATATTCAGAGTAGCATGGTAAACAATATAAGGAGCGCATCATAGGTTGTCATTGTTCAAAAATGAACCAATGTGAATATAAAACCAACTTCACTTCAGCAGGGTAGGTGGAATAGCGCTATTTACTTAACTGTTTTGTTGTTAATCTAAATAAAAATTACATTTTTGATGCTGTAAAAGGTCCCTTATAAAATTGAAAATAGTCACAACAATCATCCACCAGAAGATTTCAGTGGCTGAACAACACTTCCATGCATATAACCCAATAGTAAACCAACAAAATCTACATCAGCTTTGCGTGACTACACTCTCAGAAATAGAGGTACACGAGCTGTCACTGGGGTGGTACATTTTCAAAAGGTACAAATTTGTACCTAAAAGGTCCATATTAATACCACAAGCGTACATATTAGTAACTAAAAAGTACAAAAGTGTTCCTCTTAAAATTTTTAGGTACTAATATATACTTTTGAGGTACCAATATGGGCCCTTTAAGTACAAATGTGTACCTTTTAAAAAGGTACCACCCCAGTGACAGCTCGCATACCTTTCTTTCTGAGAGAATAAATACTTTTAAAATGAAACATTACCTTACTAAAAGAAATACTTCAGCCATGGCGTCATTCTTCCTCCAGTGTGCAGAAGTAACTCCAATATTGATTCAGGATTTTGAAGTTTCGATTGAGAACTTGTCAGGAATTTTACCGCTGTCATTCTCTCATGTGCATGTGAATGCAGTGCATGTGCAAATGGAGGATCTGCGTGAACGGGGTGCGCAGATGTACAAACCTACATTTGTTGACAGACAGTTTGGGCTACTTATCATATTTATGGGAATTGTCAGCCCGGTAAATTAATTGGATGAACATTTTTTTGTCGTACGCCTTACCCAGAATATAAAAATACATATAAATACATTTAGATCATTTACTTTAATCATTACTATTGGAATGTGAAGAGATTTTCAACCAGCACAACAACAACAACAAAAGTTTCTGGAGACAATCACACACTGCACCTTTAATCAAAGAGTTCAAAGTAGACTAGCATTGAAGTTGGACCACACAATGTACTTTTAACCTGTTTTTAAGGTGAGAATGAAGTAGTTTAGATTGTAGATGTGTTGGTATAAGGATAGTGCCTACATGAAAATGTGTTTTGATGATTTTGGAGATGGGACTTCCAGCGCATCAGTGGCCATTCAGCCTCCCATTGCCCGCCGAGAGCACTTCTCTGACAACTACTTTTTCAGAAGTATGACGGAGAATAGTAGTCTACAGTAAAATGTAATACATTTAGGCTATATCTACATGCAACATTTGGCCACAGTAATCTGCTATTTACTCCAGAGCAAATAGATTTGATTGCAATGTCAATTTTTACAATTTAATATATGAAAGATTGTTTGTTACTTTTTTGACTGATTTACTTGGCATTTTTATATTGTTGTTTGTTAAACATTGTTCAATAAATCACATTTGACATAAATTGGAGTAATATTTAATAAAATATGTTGTATTATGCCTTAGAGCAGAAGTGACTGTTCTTCCACAAAATGGCAAGAGAGACCTTATAATGTAATCAGTCATTAAACCTTTAACCCTCTACAGCCTAGCGTTGCCCTCAGGCAACAGAAAGTTTTCTTAAGGCTCGTGCTAAGCACAGATTTCTTAAAATGATTGCAAACAAATTAAAATGTCAGCAAAAGTATCAATAAAACATCCAATAAGGTGTAGGAGTCACTATCTAGCACCGTTTGAAGGTGGACTCATGGTGAAGAGCACATGGTATGAGAAGAAGTTAAGATTATTTGCTTAATTAACCTCATTTAAAGTAACAAACTGTACAAAAATGTGTGCATTTGTGAAGTTGTAGACTTTTGTCAGGTTTTATGAAGTTTTTATTTTTTATTTTACATGTTCAGAAATTCAGTTTTTCTTTTCGTTGCCTCAGGGCTATGTTGTGCAATAAGTGGTACTTTTCAAGATGTTTACTGTCATTACATGTGGGCATTTTTACAAATGATCATTCTTACATATTCTATTATTTTTCATTTAATTTTACTTTTTCAACATATTTTGACAGAAAAATGGATGAAAGTTTGCTTTATGGAAGTAAAGAGCAGAATCCCAGAGTTGGGGCAATCCCATCTGAGGACAATGAGATATACTGCAGTGAAAGTGAGTAGAACAAGGTTTGAGCAGAAGTGTAAAAGATTTCTTCACAAAGTTAAAAAAGTAGCACTGACTTTCATTTAAAATTCTCTCAAATCTCTCACTTAAATTAATATTAGATCTAGGGATAATCTAACAAAATAATGTATGATAACGGTCCAAAATTAGTACACCTAAATTGATATGTTAGAGAAAAATATTGAACAAAAAAATTTAAAGAGCAAAATTCAACAGAAACAAAAAAATATATATATAAAATTTAGTTGAAATTTTGTAGTTTGTAATTTTTTTTCCAATATTTCGCATTAATTTAAATGTATTATCTACTATTTCTAAAGATGTTTGATGAATAAAATATTATTTTATTAATTATATCAGTTTAAAAAATCTGTTTTGTTCAAATGCACTAAAATATATGACCTGTATTCACAAATAAATGGATAAAATTATTCATTTTCAAAATGGGGTGTACTCAATTATGCTGAGCACTGTATACGTTTTATGTGTTCTTCCCTATTTCCTTAATGATTCGGTTACAATTTGAATCTGATCATACATGGATGCATGGAGGCAGTTTGATCAAGCAAGATCATCTGTTTTTGTCATCATTAAAACATCACAATACTGTATATCAGGGCTATTCAACTAGCGGCCCGCGGGCCGAACCGGACCCCCAAGGCAATTTGTTTGACCATAAAAAATAAATTTAATTCAGCCGAAAAACAGCCGCTATAGTTATGAAGTAACATGCGTTTGTTCAAGCTGCAATTGAAGGCTGCGTAGAGCGTGAGTCACCTGACATTAAGCGAGTGGTGTGACCAGCCTAAAACATTTGGATATGTTTGTAGTAAAAGCCTTATGTTCAATGCACTGATGTCATTATTAGGATTGCAACGATTAGCCAATTTCACTATTAACCGTGCTTTAATTTGTCACGGTTAATCTTAAATGCTTCTCAACATGGTGTTTCTGTTGCACGGAACGAAAACCGCTGCAACTAAAAGTTATGCCAACTGTGGGCTAGTTTAAAGTTCCAAGCTTATACAACAAGGCTAGTACACATGCATACTGGATTAACTATAGCAACGGGCCATTAACAATGTATGCCAATGTGCACAAACAGGACAACCCCAGTAGAAAACATATTACAAGTTAACGAGTTGTGCGTGGCTTTTAGTGCAATGTAAACAAAAAGATATGTTGGATGAATTACAAATTAATAAAGCTTTTATTTACATTAGACGTGATAACCGTGAAACCATGATTATTCTTCAGACTATATAATCATACAACCAAAATCTATCTCTAATTGTTATGCAGTTCAAAACGTAACATATGAACGTGCTTGAATGTAGAAGAAGCCTACTTTAGCAATGCACTGCTTTTGTTGTGCTCTGAAATACAACATTTGAATATGTTTGTTAAAAAAGCCTATTGTAGAACGCACTGATATTATGTAGCTCCAAATACAACATATTAACATTTTAATGTAGAAAAAGTCAACGTGGGTGTCTTAAGGAGCAAAAATACAACATATGGGCTCTTATATGCAGTTGTGTAATCACTGATATTGCAAGTCATATCTCTCCGGCCCTTCGTTTGGGATGCTTCTCATGAACAGTCCCTCATGGCAAACTAATTGAAAAGCCCTGCTGTATATGAGGCAAAGGAATCATTCAAATGCTAGATCTAATGTGTTGAAATGTAAAAAAAAAGAGGTGAATGTATGTCAGACATGAATGTATGTTTTTTGAGACTTTCCGAGATACACAATTATTCCATCAAACTGTTGTATAGATGCAATATTACACTATATCAGAACTGCTGTGATACTATGGCAATACGAAGCAGGCAAAACTGACTGACGAGGTTAAATAAACAAAAGCATGACAGAATATGAGCCAACTTTATTTACATTAATATGCAATTTTCATGTCATTTTGACATAATACTGAAAAGGGTTCCCTAACTTTTTATATTTAGGGCTTCTTGCCATCACAAAACCATTCAGCAGTACATCTGTTTCTGGACTAACTACCCTATGAAAGCAGAGTAAGAAAATGGAGCACCAGGAGTGTCGTGACACAGACCCATAAGACCAACGATAACTCATTTTCAACACACTCACACACACATCGCGGAGGAAGAGACGTGATTTGAGTTGTATGTCACACTAATGCCACTTGCAGACTTATTAAGCTCTTCACCATGGTGACGATGAGTCATTCGCCAGCTCCAGACCCTTGCCATTGTCCCTGTCAGACAGCTTCCAAAAGAAAATAAATAAATAAACAGATTTAATGTGTTAAACCCACATACAACAGCCTTATATTAAGTCCACGTGGACAGTTTTTTTTACTCATAAATTTCCAATTAAAATGAAACAAAAATAAAGACGCAAATATATTAAAAACACCACAGAATGTGAATGGAGATTTGAATCATCCATTATTTAAATTAATAATAAAAAATACACTTACAAGAACTGAATTATTAAAAATGAGCAACATAAATATATATTATGTACAATCTAATAACTGTTTTGTTTTAAAATAGGCCTTTTTCTACGCTTATATAAATGTTTAAAAATATCTATATTTTCAAAATGTCCAGAAAATTGTTTTGACCCCATATCAAATTCTAGTCAACGTGACATTCATTTGGTCGATAATTCCTGTCATATTACATCCTCCAACCTTTTACTCTGCCATATGTTAGTCAAACCAGCCAACCTACATTTAATAAGGACATCAGATAAAGTGTTTATTGATTTCTCCAATGTGGTTAATCGCTGACGATGTCTTTGAATATTTACCAAGGACTGTGGTTATTTTCATCACACGTGAGTTTGGCTGACAGGTCGTATTCACCAGCTGCATAATGCACTGTCAATGCTGATTTAACTCATGTCATGCATTTTTGCTTGATGCACAGTAATGACTGCTTTCTACATGGCAAGGGTCACAGCGCACCGATATGTCATTCTGCAGGACTGAGAGGATTTATAGCATCATACCATGTCATTGCCCAGAACCCACAAATACATTTTTCCCATCATCCATATCCATAATTACCACTCAAGCTCAGCTAAGAGAGGCATTCATACGTATGTTTCCCCAAAAGCAAACAACAAATACCTGCTTGTGTTGCTTTTTATGGTAGTACTGAGCAGGATCTACAAATACATATAGCCAGCAGTGCCAATAACTAACATTAGTAAAAGTAAACATTACCTGAAATTTGTCCATGTTAAGGGCTGTCAACTGGCAAATGCAATAAATCTAATTTATTACAATATGTGGCAATTAACAAATTAAATGTAAATTAGATTTGGCTGAAAAATTACAAAGAAAATGTGCAGTGTTAAATGTGAAAAGCATCACTGACATTATTAGAAGTAGTTTTAGAAACTGAGCATTAATATGATTCAACACAGAATACCACATGGTAAGCGCGTGTAAGGCTATATAGGGAAGGCTAAGTATTCCCCTGGCAACAGACCACAGGCTTCAGACTAGCAAAGCTGAAGTTTGCTGTGGTATATTTTCACTGAAACCAACGCCTGCTGCTGCTTTAGGTTGCTTATAGGGAGAAAAGCTGCTCATAACAGCTGGTCCAGGATCAGTATTTCCCACAGATGTTTTAAATTGTGAGCATGTTAGCTTCAACATCAGCAACTGTGGTAAAAAAATAATTGGCATGGAATGTCCACGTACACATTGCACAGAAAAATAATAATAACGCAGGAGGGAGTGCATTTAATACACACATACATACATACATACATACATACATACATACATACATACATACACACATACATACATACATACATACGTATTAGTGGTGGGCTGTTATTGGCGATGATGTGCTGTGTTGAGGCGAGACTCTTATCGGGCACAAAAAAAATATATATATATAAATAAATCACCGTTACTCTATTCTCAAAGTTGGATTGGGAGCTGGGTCTATTCTACGCAAGCTATGATGACTTTCACCTTGATATTTTAGCCCGGATGTATACCTGTTCGAATTGCACTGTAGGAGTCTTCAAACCTTTGTGTATTCCTACTGTGAAATTACTACATCAAACATGATGCGCTAACATGGATGTAGTTCACTAGAGTGAATCTGATTAATTTTAGCTCCACATTTAACTATCAGGCACCTGCAGAGTTTATGCGTTTGAGTAAAACATATACAAATAAAAAGGACCAGGTGCTTTTTGAAATTAATGAAGGTGAATGAAAGTCAAACCGTCTGACAAAAAAAGTGGTCTTCTGAATCAAATCAGCAGGATGCCCTTCTGGATTTTTCACTTACTTCGAAGACACTACTGACTACGTTTACATGGACGTCTGTAATCTAGTTATTTACCTTAATAGACAATAATATGATCAAGGTGTTTACGTGAAGTGCTTGCATGTAAGAATTTCCTGTAATTTTGCATGACTTTAACTGTAGTTTGGCAGTTTCACTTTAACTCATGAACATTTCATTCATGCCCCATGACAAACTGGGGTATTAGATGCAAATAAGGAGTAAGGACTGGTCAAAGAGTGTTATCGAATTTAATAACACACGCCGAATGGAAAGAAAAAAACTTGGATCTTGTCGGAAAATATGGAGAAAAGTCCTACATGACGGTAATAGTTTGATTGCGGTGTTTACTTCAATAATGCCACTAATATATGCATACTCCACGTCTTAATTCCATTTATGTTTAGCTCAGTTGTGACTTTAGTCGAATTAAGGTAAAAAAAAAAAGAAAAAAAGCTTATGTAGGCCTACAGTTCAAAACTCAGGTTTAACTGAATAAACAGTTAGTAAACACAAGAACATCTTATTGAACATAATTTATTTTCATCACCAATTATCATAATAGAACAGTTTCTCAAGCAGTTTGTGATGCGTTTTGGAAACAGGAGATAACCCCCTGGTCTAATGCGCCACCTGGCTTGAGAAACCTGTTGTCAAAGACTTACTTTTAGTCATTATTTGGGTAGAAAATCACATCAATCACATGGCAGCAACTCAATGCATTTAGGCATTTAGACATCAGAATGGGGCAGAAAGGTGATATAAGTGACTTTGAACGTGGCATGGTTGTTGGTGCCAAATGGATGGTCTGCGCATTTCAAAAACTGGAAATACAGGATTTTCACTCACTACCATCTCTAGGGTTTTCAGAAAATGGTCTGAAAATGAGAAAATATTGAGTGAGTGGCAGTTCTGTGGGCGCAAATGCCTTGTTGCCTGGTTCCAGCTAAAATAAAGCCAACAGTGACTCAAATAACCACTTGTTACAACCAAGGTATGCAGAAGAGCATCTCAGAACATACTGTACAACATGTCGAACCTTGAGGCGGATGGGCTACAGCAGCAAAAGACCACACCGGGTGCCACTCCAGTCAGCTAAGTACAGGAAACTGAGTATAAAATTCGCACAGGCTCATCAAAAATGGACAATAAAACATTGCCTGGTCTGATGAGTCTCGATTTCAGAATTGAGAATTTAGTCAGAATTTGGCATCAACAACTTGAAAGCATGGATCCATCTTGCCTTGCATCAATGGTTCAGGTTGCTGGTGGTGGTGTAATGGTGTAAGGTATGGTGTAATAGGTGTAATTTTCTTGGCACACTTCGGGCCCATTAATACCAATTGAGCATTGTGTCAATGCCACAGCCTACCCGATTATCGTTGCTGACCATGTCTATCCCTTTGTGACCACAGTATACCCATCTTCTGATGGCTACTTCCAGCAGGATAACACGCCATGTCATAAAGTGTGAATCAAATAAAACTGGTTTCTTGAACATGACAATGAGTTCACTGTACTTAAATCACCTACAAAGTCACGAGATCTCATTCCTCATTTGGGATGTGGTGGTACGGGAGATTCACATCATTGATGTGCAGCTGACAAATCTGCAGCAATTAAGTGATACCAAAACCTCCAGGTAATGTTTCCAGGACCTTGTTTAATCTATGCCACGAAGGCAGTTCTGAAGGCTAAATGGGGTCCAACTAGTTAATAGCCGGTGTGTGTGTGTGTGTGTGTGTGTGTGTGTGCATGTGTGTGTTTGTGTATATTTATCACATACAGTATTTATTTTTCTTTGATAATATTATTTTAGGCCACACCTAGGTTGGAATTCTTTTTAAATGTATCTATGTGACTACGATGGCCATGAGACAGATTTGTTTATTTGTTTATTAGACAGTGTATTTTTTTTTAAACGAATGGATGATTGAGTCATCTGTTTAATTCAGGGGTGGGCAAACTCGGTCCTGGAGGGCCGGTGTCCTGCATAGTTTAGCTTCAACTCTACTCAAACACACCTAAACATGCTAATCAGTGTCTTCAAGATCACTAACTATCTATAAGCAGGTGTGTTTGATCAGAGTTGGAGCTAAACTGTGCAGGACACCGGCCCTCCAGGACCGAGGTTGCCCACCCCTGGTTTAATTGATTCACTCAAACCACAGATTCATTCAGAAAAGAATATCCTCTGTGAGTTAATTGGAGAAGCACAACAATTCTGTTGTGGCTTTATAGCTAATATTGTTCTTGCCAAAACTGAAAAAACCCCAGACAATTTCATACCCAAAAATGACTAAATTATTTTGTATTTACTTGTATACGACTTGCCCAGCATATAACAATATTCTATGGTATATTGTATATTTCAACACTAATAGTAATTCTAATAAATGTATTCGTTTTAATAAATGTACATGTATTTCTAATAAATTGCATTAAACTTATTTTAAATTGTAATAACATTTTAATGTTAAGTTTAGCTGTTTTACTGTATTTTCAAATAAACGTAGCCTTGTCAAGCTTAAAACTTTTTCTGTACCCTTTTCAAACCCTGTGGCAATACTTCTTTAATTATCTGAATTTGAAAATAATAATACTTTAGGTTACATGTAGCAATTACTTTACATTTTTAATACACTAAAACACATTATTATTATATATTTTGTTATTATTTATCAGCAGTACACAACTGTGTTGAACTTTATGGCTAACAAAATGCCACAGGTTCAGGTTCAGCTTCAACTTCAAGGTAAATATTCAAATTGAATGCTTATTATGTTCACTGTGTGTTAGAATATACTACTACAGTTTTATACTGACTTAAAAACTGCTCCAAATGATTTCATGTGTGAGTGAGCTGTCCAAATGATTCAAACCAATTATAACTATTTTGCCAAATCACTTGACCACTGAAAAGGATCCAACCCCGAAAGACATTTATTTGCACAACCACTAGCTCTGAATTTAAATGGCGCATGACTTTAAAAATAAATAAATAAAGTATTGATAGTTCCACCTCATTAGCCTACAGAGAAATGTACCTAAACTAATAGCCTTGCTCCTTGTAGCGGCACAACTGGCCAACACTGATATCCCATGTTTCATGCTGTCTATTCCTGACACACTTACAGGCACAACTATAATCTCCTCTGTAACAGCAGGTGATAAGCTAAGCCATTGGGGTAAGAAAGGATATAATCTCAACTACTTCCCTGGACACTTTTTTTATCCAATAAGTCTCTGAGGCAATCTATTCACCTCCTTGTTAAGAGTTTGAATCTGGGCAATATTCCCTGCTGGGTTTTTGAGCAAAAACACAACTGAACATGCAGGAGAGAAACAGATCTTAAACCAAGGTGTAACTATTGCATTTTAAGCGGCTTATGCTTATGCAGGTATGCTAATTAGAGATGCACAAGCCATTGCCAACTAATGAAAAATTAATTTAGCCCTGCCAGGAAAAAGATATCATCCACTTTGGCATGGATATAAGGATCCAAGACAAAAGAAAAAGCAATTTATTCAAGCCTGACATATCTGTCCACATCTGCCGAGGTCAAGCAAATAAAATTGCAAATTGATTCCCTCTCCATAATTGGGAAGCACTGTGTGTGGAGGAGAAGCAGATGCAGTATCTCTGAAGACTGCCAGTTTCAATAAGTGTCAGCGAGGACTTTCTTGTGTCCACGTCAGCGGAAGACACTTCTAGGTCTTGAAGAAGGCTCTTCAGATGGTCACAAAAGGAAAAAAAAAAAAAGAAACACCACACATTTTCATCATCTCTATATTCACAAAGAGAATCATAGAGGAAAAGATCTACAATGAATGCTGCTAAAAGGATGAGATGGAAACCCGTGAAACAGCTTCCAAAAGTTAATTTTGCATGACAGCAACATTAAA
Organism: Danio aesculapii; assembly: GCF_903798145.1. Lineage (NCBI taxonomy): Eukaryota > Metazoa > Chordata > Actinopteri > Cypriniformes > Danionidae > Danio > Danio aesculapii. The sequence continues at coordinate 37,909,421 of NC_079457.1, forward strand.
TGTTAAATATTGCTATTTTTACTGTATTTTCAAATAAATGCCTTGTCAAGCACAAGATAAACTTTTTTATTTATTTTTGCAACTGTCTCAAACACTGTGACAATACCTCTTAAATGACCTAAATCAGATGATAATAATAATACTGTAGGTTACATGTAGCTTTAGACACACTTTTGTTAAAAGAAAATATCTTGCAGTACACAACTGGACTTTTCTGTGTACACATCAGCATAAAACAATTATGGGACTTGAAGAAAGCTCTTCAGATGTCACAAAAAAAAAAAAAAGCATAAGCATAAGAGAATTCTTTTCTATCCTAAACACTTTGAAGCAACTTTTTAAATGACCTAAATTGAATGATAATAATAATAATAATAATAATAATAATAATAATAATAATAATAATAATAATAATAATAATAATAATGTAGGTTACATGTAGCATTTTGACACACTTTTCTTTCAAAATGTCTTGCAGTACACAATTGGACTTTCCTGTGTCCACGTCAGCGTAATACACTTCTAGGACTTGAAGGCTCTTCAGATGGTCACAAAAAACATATTCATCTCTACATTCACACAGAGAATCATGGAGGAGAAGAGCTGCTTCGAGTGCCACTAAAAGCATCAGATTGAAACCTGTGAAATCCGTTGTGTGAATTCATTATGTCTTGAATTGATACGACAGGACATTTTGGCAGATAACAATAACTGTTTAAATCTGTATATATAGAGGCTGACTAATAAATCTTGATATGAAATTGAGCCAAATTATTTTATTTTAAGCCAACTGATTTTTATTTTAAAACACTGCAGACTGTAAGGAAACTGCTGAGGCAAAATTGTTATTTTTACAAAATCATTTACAAAATGGATTTCTGATTTGTTCTTATTTCATGATGAAAAACTGCCAACATACTGCCTTCCTTCTAGCATATACTCTGCAAAACTCTTTCTTTTAGCAACTCAAAAAGTATGTGACATCAAGTTATGATAAAGGCAATAATAATAATAATAATAATAATAATAATAATAATAATAATAATAATAATAATAATAATAATAATAATAATAACAACATATAATAATAATAATTATAAAAATAAGTATTTATCACCTGATACAGTACCAATATGGCTGCTGATATAATGTGCATCCCCTAAAAACAGCAGACAGTGAACACTCTGCAATGGGCAGGAGTTAAAAGTCCAGTTCTTTTATTAGCAGCCACACATTTTAAATTCTTGCAATTCTAAAAGTATTTTTACATTACTTTATTATAGGAATTATTCAAATGTATCTGATAAGGTTTTATTATTATTATGGCAAGTACATTTTTTACCGTGGGGAAATGTTTTTTCAGATATATTTCAGGAATCAGAAAGCAAACAGATAAACTATTATATGAATCACAACATCAATGTTTTACCACACCATATATTTTATGCACCATAGATGGCTGAGGCAAAGAACTACAGCAGCATTTAGAATTGTGACCTACACGTTATAAAGGTTACAATGACATATTAAGCCATTTGAGAGCCAATAGTTCTGTCATTTGCATTCAATAAAAAGGAGTAAGCAAAGTTAAAGATCCCTTTTGATACCATTTGTTTGCCTTCTACTTTCTGATTAGTCGTATTTTCTCTATAGCGTCAAAAGGTAAATACACTTATTCCACATTTGCAGCTGTCAAACATGCAGGAGCTCACAGTAGGTCTGCCTTTACATGTTTCTTAGTTATAGCTCGAATCAATTTTCCTAAGGAAGAAGTGATACAACTGGTGGTGGTAAATCATATAGGGCAATGTCAACATCATGATGTACTGTATATGTCCAGATTACTTGCACACTATACAAACAGTACATACTTAAGTTCATCAAACACATAGTACCAACTCAGACAGTAAGTCATTTCAATGAAGGAGAGGAAAGGAAAGGAAAATCATACGTATTATAAACCACTGCAAACCGTCTAGTAGCACATCATTAAACTTTACCATAGCTGCCCCAAGACCAAACAGTTTATGTTACACAGTTATTGAAGCTTTTTCTAGAAGTGTTACAGAAGGCCGGTGATTTCTAAGAGTCAGCAAGTTTAAAAGTTCAAGTAAATGGAAACAAAAACGAAAAGTAGGCTCACAGTCATTTACAAGGTCAACAATATTCCAACCCAATTAAGACCAAACACTCTGATTAAGAATCTGTCATGTAAACAGATTTTTGATTTCCTTAATTCAGCAAAAGCCATACTCTAATCAAATAATTGCATGGAGTTTTCCTACTTTAGTCTCAATCAAAGTGCAGTTATGATGGTATTATCATCATATACTGTAGGACTTTGACACATTTTGTTATGGAAACACAGACAGCAGAGCTCAACGGTTTGACAGAAAATAAAAATGGCTTTGAGGAAGAATTTGCAATTGGCATCTTCTGTTTGTGTGTACAGCATGAAAAAAAAGAGAACTACGCTTGAAGCTTTTGATAATTAAAATTGAAAAAAATTTTTTTTTAAATCCCCGTCACACTGTGCCCTGTTCTCTGGCTGGTTTGCCCTGTGTTCAGTGCTCCCTTATTATTTGTCATGGTTTCCCTTTTTATTTTCCTTAGTTACTAATTGTCTCCACCCCCTCATTTGCCCTGTATACAAGCCCTTCGTTTCAGTCTGGTTTTGTAAATCATTCTTCTTGTTCCTGCATTGTCTTTCTGTTTTTTTTTCTAAATTTGTATTTAACCACTGAACGGTCACCCCCACGTTTTGAACATAGACGTGAAAATAACATGTTCAACTTAAATGAATGCCAATATTCAATGCTTTGGTGCATAGATTTAAGCTTGGTCCCATTTTAAAGAAGACATATCAGATTGTAACTGAAAAGGTTAAAAAAAAAACGTTATGTGCATATATAACATTAAAATTCTTTTAAATTATATGCCAAATTTGAAGTAGATATCTCTAAAGATGTGCTTTCGGTAAGATTTTGTTTGGTGGCATTACAAGACATCACCCCCACATCCAATTTCCATTGGTGACCATAAAAGGGCAAATGTTTTGAGGAATATGAACCATATTTTTTTCATACTTATGATAATATTTGTTTCCCAGAGATGGGTTGCGGCTGGAAGGGCATCCGCTGTGTAAAAACGTGCTGGATAAGTTGGCGGTTCATTCCGCTGTAGTGACCCCAGGTTAATAAAGGGACTAAGCCGAAAAGAAAATGAATGAATGAATGAATGATAATATTTGTAAAGTAGATATACGAAACATTTTAAAGTAGCATTGGAAGTTGGGATGTGGTATTGGATTTCAATTTTGCCTCTAAAGACATCTCAAATAGTTATAAAAATAAAGCAATAAAATACATGTGGATCGCTGTACCAAAGTAATGCCTTACCACTCTTATGAGTATCCTTTTTGCAAATTAAAAAAATAACTATTGCTCAGTGAAATCTGTCAAAAATCTGTCACCAGTTATGAAAGCAAGAAATGAAGCTTTCAAATCATATAAAGTTTGTCATGATTGATTTGTTTAGGCAATAACATGGTTTAAAGAATGTAACCGTAAATGATCCCACATGTTGCAGAGTGACAGTAAATGTGTTTTACTCTTTTACCCTTTGTGTAACAAAAAAATTCCAGTGGTATAATATCCATTCAGAAATTATAGATCTTTCCAACGATATACAGTTTGCCACAATTAGATTGGGATTTAACTGCAAAAAACTTATGCAAACTTAAACATTCACGGTGGCAGGGCAGTGACAGTTAAGGGGTTAAAAAATAGCTTACACTGAATGTGTCTCTGTCTCTTGCCTCTGACTGCACCATTGTTACAAAACGACCAACCAAACCATAAATCCAACAGTAAATTTAATGTGTTTCTATAAAGCAGCTTGATCAATTGAGAACTACTGTACAGTAATGTATGTCACAGACTTTAATAATCTGGATTAAGCTTCCAGGAATGGCATCTGCCTCTGAGGTTGAGCCACTCAGTTCAAAGTATGTACTAACTCACTTCTAGTGACTTACTCTCTTCACTTGAAAATGTCTTCATATGGACATGGCCAAAGTCATCTCAACACCCTTTAGACCCAGTTTTACTTATAGTTTTATTTATTCTGAACTTACTGTTAATATTAATCTAAGATTTCACTTTTGAGCTTGGCGTAACTGGAAAAAAATATAGTCAAATAGTAAAATATTGTCAATACAAATGTTTTAATGGTTGAAAAAGATCCAGTTTCTGAATTTAGAAACAATACTAAAAAAAATGTTGATTTGCAATAGTTTTTATCTCATTTTTAAGCTTATTTTGAATTATTTCAAACTATTTAGAAGATTTCAAAGATGAAAACCACGGTTCTAGAGGGCATCTGATTGGAAAAAATTTGGACATGCTCGAATGTTAGATGAGTAAGTAGATTTAGGTCCTCAGCAAGATGATCCATTCAAAACAGCTTTTTAAAGTTTGTTAACATTTTGGGAGCATATCAATCTAAGCTAATACGCATATAGTGGAGGAAAAGCTGAATCCTCGCTGTTTTTTTTTTTTTTTTTTCAGTGCCAAACTGAGAAAATCCCCAAAGGAAAATCAGGGTTAAACAGACAGAATCACAGAACTATGCATCTTTCTTTTCCTCAAGCCTGTGATCTCCTTCCCCTCCAGTGGGTCTCCACCTCTCTTCCAATCGTTTAATGCCAGTTGGAAAGCAATATGACAGAGCCCACAATACTATCCATAAAGATTAACATTTCCCATTTTCAATCCAAGACCGATCCATGTTTAATTCATGAGAAAGCTTGAGCGGTGTGGTCCAGAATTCTATGAGATTTAGGGTGGCGTAGCAGTCGATTTGATCTGCCCTCCTGCTCTTTTATTCATGAGTGTCTCTCTTTTCTTCAATGTTTGAGCAGGCAAATTAATGGCCACTCCGGCTCCGGTGACTGCGACTTTACCACACGGAGAGCTGAATGACGCCAATTTGTGTTTGTAGGAGCAAACATAATCACTGAGGACTAGACAGTGGCATACGTGCTCGAACATTCAACCTTGCACAAACACAAACACGAACCTTAAGCAGTCATATAGCACAGATGACTGTAAACAAAGAACAATGCAATATTATAATCAGTTGACAAAACAGCTTAAGAGAGAGAGCCGTTCAGACATCTCATCAAAGGATTAGCATAACACTGACCACACAGAAAAAGCCAAGCGTAGTTCAAAAGTTTGATCTGAACCGTTTGCCAAATGAAGATTATGTGCATGAATCTGCTTCGTGTTGTGCATGCCAGTGGTTTGCAAATGTTATCGTTTTTCACATAAAGACCCAGATTTACATGAAATACAGTATGATCAATCAGCACAGCACCAAACTTATTTATTGTACTAAACATTTCTTGAAGTTATGAGCTAGACAATATTTAAAAAGTGACATAAAATAAGTTTTAGACGTTTACCTAAATTGTTATGCAAAGTCACGCCACATTTTGAGTTTTAGGTGGTGATAAAATATGCATGAAAAATGTACTGTACTTTCAACAGACTCATTATGGATACGTACCCTTACATACACATTTCTGGAGGTCGCGAAATACGTCTGTCACGGATGAAGACGCTGACAACGGAGTTGCGGATCCAAATGCAGGATTTATAACACAGAGAATGGTCAGGCAGACAATGGTCACAATCAGGAGCAAACAGTAACACACAGGTAAATCCAGAGAGTGGTTAATAACAGGCCAGGTCAATTCGGGCAGCAAACAATATAAAAACAAACCTAAAAAAAACTAAAACGTAACGTCGTAATGTTCACTTAACAGCTTACAAGTTTCAAAAATGTGTGTGAGTTTGAGGGGTGTATGAATGTGTAATTAGTTCTGAACAGCTTCAGCTGTGTCTGTTTGCAGTCTTGGGCAATCTAGGCCAGGTGTGTGAGTGAAGTGCATGATGGGATTTATAGTGCAGTTGAATGAGAGTGTTGTCCAGCAGCCTGCAAGAGCAACACTGCTGCTGATCATAACACAGTCCCAGGGGGTACGTTTTAGTTTCGTGAATCCACCAGAGCATAATTGTGTATGCTTTTTGAGATCTCAAATTTCTCTCACGAGTGCCATTCACGAGTGCCTGCTGTTCTCATGTAAATCCACCAGAAGCCCCTGTCTACAGACTGACCGTAGTCAGCTGGTAGCGCAAAAAGAAACAGAAGCCATCGATGGCATCATGCCGTCCCTTAGTGTTCAGTTTAAAGACAAAATGCCGCCATAAGCATCTCTTGCTACATAATATGCACTCTCCAGAAATGTACATAGGGGCACGTTTTCACAATGAGCAACCATCGTGAACATGGAACAGTAAAGGGGTTAAATTTGATATATTTTCCATATGTTTTACTTTAAAACTGAGGATTTTTTATTTTTTTTTAAAGTGGTTTCACATGTGAGCTTGATCTGGGCTTGTTATCTAAACTATATATACACGTTTAACCACTTAAGGGTGAGAATTGGCAAGCAAAATTAAATCTCTGAAGAAACTATACATTTAACTGCTAGTTTTACAAATCCTTAAGAAACATTTCCAAATCAAAATACTTGCTCACCTTTCTTATATTTTGAGTATATTTCTTTGGACCTGCTGCAAATGGAGATCTAAGGTACAATAAAAGCATCTTGTCTTTTGCTTCGATTATACAAAAAATACTGTATATATATACACAGGTCAAAAATACTCAACTGGCTAGTTTCTCCAGTGCTGACTTGCAGCCACAGTATCATTTAGGCATCTAGTCAACTAGTCTTGCACATCTCTGTTCACACAAGTCAACAATGATTCAAAATAAAATCTATAGATGGAATATTAAAACTAAAGATCAATAACTGGGGCCTAATGCTTACCTATTTTTAATTTCATGATAACTTTTTAAACAATTATCTTTTTTATCATTTTAATTTGCCATAAACTACAGTAAATGGTGTAAAAAAGACCAAAATGTTTTGATTTTAAAGCATCTTACATTTAGATGAAGTCTGCCAATACATACAGCTTTTATAGCATGATAAGTAGTCCATTAACAGACGGTCACATTTTATTATTTGCTTTTGCACCTCAGCATTCAAGACTCTATCAGACCTGCGACCCATTTTTTGTTTCATGACCCACCAGTTGATAATCATTGCCACACATGAATCAATAGTCAGGACAGCGAGAGGTGAGAAACAGGTTAGAGGCATCTAAAGCCCTCGGTTCAGCTCTTCCTCAGAGAGGTGCAATACTGTGAAGGACATGAGAGTGAATCAGAGTGTCTCGAAGGACCGACGGCTCTATTTGAGATAAAATGTCACTCAGTAAAACTGGCTCCTTCCTCACATGACCCAAATACACCACTGTTAAATCAACAAACTGCTGCTTTACCATTCTAAATTGTTCCAAGTTATGTACATATTTAATTAATTTGCTTTAAAGTCGTTTAATGTATTATGCAGATACTTGGTGCAATAAAACTAAATTTGTTTTCTTTATAAAAGTTTAACCTCTGAAAAATAAAATAAAATAAAATAAAATAAAATAAAATAAAATTAGCATTCACGGTAGCGCAGTGGGTAGCACGATTACCCCACTACAAGAAAATGGTTCTTTTGGTTCGAGCCCTGGCTGGGTCAGTTGGCATTTCTGTGTGGAGTTTGCGTGTTCTCCCTGTGTTCACGTGGGTTTCCTATGGTTGCTCTGGTTTCCCCCACAGTCCAAAGACATGCGCTATAGGCGAGTTGAATAAGCTAAGTTGGCCATAGTGTATGTGTGTAAATGCAAGAGTGTATGGGTGTTTCCCATTGTTGGGTTGTGGCTGAAAAAGCATCCGTTGCGTAACACCTGTTTCACACCGCAAGTGAGAGGAGAGCATGAGCAGCACGTGCACAGTGTGTATAGAGAGCAGAAACAGCGCACAGGTGTTTGCCTTTCACACCAGCTGCATCAGCAGCGTGCAGCGGATGAGCAGCTTTTTCACAGATCAATCTATCTGTCTTTTCTTTCTAGTTACCTACCTACCTACCTACCTAGTGTCATTCATGTATTTTAAGGTGCACTCGGTCAGAAGATACTTGCCTGTTATATCATATAATATTGTTTTTGATTATCAGGATTATGTAGGCCTTTAGTTATAATAATATTTATACAATATAGTTATAATGATATTTATACAATATAGTTATAATGATATTTATACAATATAGTTATAATGATATTTATAAAATATAGTTATAATGATATTTATACAATATAGTTATAATAATATTTATACAATATAGTTATAATGATATTTATACAATATAGTTATAATGATATTTATACAATATAGTTATAATGATATTTATACAATATAGTTATAATGATATTTATACATGACCAAAACTAGTGTGCAACTTAAGCAAAACTAATACTAATTGTTTTAAATTTGGTTGTGTAGTTTGGGCCCAAATAAATATTTGTTGCCGTTTCTAATCATTAAGTTCATTTTATTAAATATACAAAAATCTGTGGATATTATCAATGCATTTGTTGGGTAAAATTGCTACTTTTTACCGTCAATGTGTTTTGGTCATTATCAATGCACTGTCACTTTAATTGAGAGTGAGCAGCGTGGCAAAAATAGACCTAGCACCGAAAACTATAGCAGCACTGCTGCTTCAGCGACACTCAGGGCTTGCGCTGACGCACTGCTTCTGCATGCATGAAAACTCCAATCTGTTAACATGGACGCCGAGGAAAAAAAAAAAGTGCACTGCTAACGCTCTGCTCGTGCTTACGGTTTGAAACAGGCTTAATACATACGCTAGAGTCGGTGCAATGGCCTAGTGGTTAGCGCACCAACATATGGTGCCGTAGCACTTCAGGGCGTCCCGAATTCGAATCCTGACTTGAGGACTTCGCTTCCTGTCTAATTACGGTCCTTTTAAATTAAATACTGCAGAATAACTTCAAACAATTTCATTACAAGGTTTGTAAAATGTTAGCTGCAACATGTGCATACATAACGTAAAATGCATTTATGCATTATTTCAATAAATGTGCTAATTTGCATACACTTCAAAAAACGTTTTCATTGGAACTTAAGTGACAGGAAATCGCTTTTTATTACTTCATAATTTTAAGCAAATTATGCAAACAAAGAACATTTTAGTTAAATTATATTTTAATCAGACAAATTATGCATGAACAAAAAATATTCAGAACATGAACATGAATATCTGTATGTGAGGGCTGCTGAAATGGAGATTTGGACTTTAACAGACTTTAAAACATGTATCTACGGACACAAATGTCTAATGTGCAAAAGAAACAACACTTATAAGCACATTCTGCATGCTTCCTTTTCATAAAAAAGTGGCAGGTGCATTTATAAAAGAAGTTTTTCCTGCAGTCTCAACTTAAATTAAACCAAGACTGTACCTGAATTACATAGTGGCATTGGTGGGGTTAGTAAACAAGGATTAAATCAGCCATTTGAACCTCATTCAATATGAAAACAGGTATTATGCACTTTCAGAAATAAAGGTATGCGAGCTATCACTGGGGTGGTATCTTTTCAAAAGGTACACATTTGTACTTGAAGGGTCCATATTGGTACCTCAAAAGTATATATTAGTACCTACAAATTTTAAGAGGAACACTTTTGTACTTTTTATGTACTAATATGTACCCTAAAGGTATTAATATGGACCTTTTAGGTACAAATTTGTATCTTTTGAAAAGGTACCACCCCAGTGACAGCTCGCGTACCTTTATTTCTGTGAGTGTGAGGTCAACTGTTGCTAGCACTGGCCGCACAAATGCATTGAAATAACATACTTAGCCTTCATTACACATACATATAACAAGACTCTCCAAACCATTAGACTTAAAGTATATGCTAATGTCACTTACTGCTGTTCAGTTTTGGCCATAATATGAGAGAAAAGAACAGAACACTTCTACTGTAAAGGATCATTAAGCACATGCAGTATGTGTGTTGCCTTGGTGCAATGATACTGTTACGGAAGCACTTACACTCAGTGATGTGTGACTGATATAATAGCATTTATACATAATGTAGACTATAGGGAATTCTAAGCTGCTGCGGAGAGAGATAAAAAGCTGAAGGTCTGGCTTGCTTGGAATATATGCACTTTAATGGTCTCGTTATGAATTGATCATCTTTCAAACTGTGTGAATTAAGATTTGAGATTAAAGATTGGACATAAGATTACACTGTGTGCTCAGCAGCCACACAAGTTGTTAAAACAGCCTGCTGTTTTACTTCCTGTACTGATGGAAAATAAAGCAGATGGCAAAACTAAAAAAGATGTGGGTAAGTAGGACATATGTGAAGAAATACAGTATGAAAAAGATGTTTCGCAATTTGGAATCGATTTTAAAGGATTGAAAAAGAATCTTTATAAAAAGAGGAAAAATGTCATTTTTAGTAAAATACATTTTCCAACACAGGCTTATTGGAAATATGTGCCTCAGCCTACATTATTGTGAAACTGCAAATACATAATTCAACATACATTTAACTGCAGTTTCTTGCTAAAATGAATGCTGCGGGCAGTATGGCATGAACAACTTTTGTGCGCATATGGATAACTTTAGATATGGATAATTTTAAGATCTCAAAACTCTTCTGGTAGTACCCTGGGCCCGGTTTTTCAAATGGTTTAATCCGGATAAAATTGATCCCGATTTAGTAATCCTATTTTTTACGTGATCCGTGATCACATAATCTAGCTTACTTGTTGAGCCAGTTTTTCAATGCAACATCGGATTGGATCAATCTGATCCGGATAGGAACTTTTCAGGATCATAAAATCTGGATAACCAGTGCGCAAACAGGATAGGAAATCACAATGTAGAACTATACAGTATATTTGTAAAGAGCAACAAGTAGAATAGCCAGTGTGGGGTCAATATAACTTTAATTTTAAATGGAAACACACAAATTAATAAATAAATAAAAACAAGAAAAACCCCACCCAAGCCTCTTCCAGCAGTTCGCTCATCTGAGACCTACAACATAAACACTGTACATTGAGGATATTTATAACAAGTTTCAAATATAGATGTATTAAATAAAAAAAAGACAATGTCAAAAAATCCACAATTATTTCAGATCTGATGTGGATAGACCAGCTTGTCTGAGCGTGGCCTTTAGGAGGCGGATCTCAAGTCTGGCCTTAGTTTGCTGCAGTTTGGTCAGAGTCAGTTGTTCCTCTGCCAGACGAAGCTGTGCTTCTGCCCTTTCAGTCTCTTTTTGCAATTGTTGAAAGTGATTTCAAAAATCAGTGATTGCCATTCTTTGCACGGTTTTGGTTATTCTGTAATCATTGCATGCATCACTAATAAATATTCTAAAAACAAAAATATTTTCCATTGTGAGATAATGGATTCCATTGTTATATATATATATATATATATATATATATATATATATATATATATATATATATATATATATATATATATATATATATATATATATATATATATATATCTCAATTAGGGACAGAATACAATTTATTGTTTTTGTCATTTTTGACAGCTCTTATTTTTAAGATTATTTTATAAGGCCAAACTCCTTCTACTTTGCTGTAGGCCTTTACTGAAAGCCTGAAAACACTAAAGCCTACCTAATCACTGTAGACTGACGGATGAACAAATACAATTAAAACCTTATAAATAAATTGGATATCTTGTAAGATACTGCATGATCCAAATACAGTATAATTTGATACATTTTTAAAGTTTTCATTACATTTTGGGCATGAAATCCACACTGAATCCACCCTTCTGATGGGATCAGTTAATCCAGATTTTTTAGATCAAAGTGATCCATATCCTACAAAAAAGGTCTGAAAGACCCAAACTAAAGGTTTGATCCAATCTGTTATCCAAAAACCCTAGTGGATTACTTTTGAAAATCCGGGCCCAGAATAGACTAAAGGAGGTTGAGCCTTCTCTTTTATAGCTCCTAAACTCTGGAATAGCCTTCCTAATAATGTACGGGGCTTAGACAAACTCTCTCAGTTTAGATTTAAGACCTATCTTTTTAGTAAAGCATACACACAATGCATCACATAACGATATGATGCATGAGTGTGCTCCATGCAGGTGAGTAGGCTTGACAATCACCTGTAGGACACACTCCTCCTGTCTGAATGCACCAGACATTTTGTTAAAAACACCCATATGCTTTACATGTTTTTTTTTTTTATATAACTACTATTTTCAATTAAAGCACTTAATTTTTGCTTTGATATTTAATATCTCTTATTTAAATACATTATGACCAGCAGCTACGGTGGCCTTTAGAGACTGAGCAGCTTCATTGATGGGATTCAAGACCTGGGAAAAAAATGATGCCAACCATCGAGGACTTCGAGGACTCTACAAACGCTTAACACACAAATACTCTTCATTAAACATGTACACATAGACATCACCTTTGTTCTATATAACTACAGGTTAATGTTTATATATAATAACTTGAACTAATTAACATGTAACTAATAGCTTTTAACAGTTAAAGTAATTAGTAACTAATAAAGTTATGGTAACTAATAACCTGAACCTTTCCTAATTTGATTGTAATGCAATAACGTGCACCATTCGTACAGTAAAGATGCTTTGAAACAGTAATTATTGTGAAAAAAGCTATAAAACAAACTTGAATTGAAAAAACTTTTCTATTGTGGCCAATTTGCTCAGTAGCTCACTTTGTATGGTGTTGAAACTTGTGACACAGGTTGCTTGGGTTTGAGAGATAAAAAGCAAAGTAAAATACGCAGTGGGCACAGTGTCATTTTCTTTGCTTTTAAAAGGGTCACAAAACACTAAAATGTATTTTTTGAGATGGTGACAGTCAAATATATGTCCTACCTTGTTAAAAACAATATTAGGACACTAATTTCACAAAAAAGTGAAAATTGGTTGTTTTTGCATTGTTTAGAGCAAATGTCTTCCGGTTTAAAAATAAATTTTGAAGGAATGTCACGGCAATGAGATCATCGTATAAATTCATGGAGATGTTTGTACCTGCCGGTACAATGTGACGTAATTGAGTTTTCTATTCATTAATCTATTCATTAATTCATTTAGACTTCGTTCAAGCCAATCAGCGTGCTCTATTGTGAAAGAGATGCAACTTCATTAATATGCATGATATAGTTTCAAAGAGTCCTTTTACCTGTTACAGTGTTACAGTATATATATATCTATATTACATATAGTGTTACAGTATATATATATATATATAACTGTTTTTCTTTTCTTAAAATGGCTTAACATGAAATGCTGAAAAAAAAAAAAAAAATATATATATATATATATATATATATATATATATATATATATATATATATATATATATATATATATAAATATATATATATATATTTTTTTTTTTTTTTTTTTTTAAGGTACTTTATGACATGTTGTCATGTGACAACAACATCCAACAGTGGATCTAACTTAGAAATTTCTAATTTAGAATTTTTCTTATAATTAAATTTTGCTGTTTGAAATGATTTAACAGGTGTTGCAGTATTACAAGCTGTAATACAGAACTTATAAATGACACCTTATACATACTTTCCAACAGCTGATATTCCAACAGCTTTCATTTATCCCATTCTTTTTTGCTAAATATTACTGAAAACAAACATAATATTGTATTATCATGTATACAACATACAGTAAATATTTTTTTTTCTCCAGTAAACATTATAACAAAAAATAACAAGTCTAATATATCCAGATGCATCAGAATAACGTATCTACTAGCTAACAATGTCCTATTCTATATACTACTACGCCTGTCTTATCTGCCTCTGAGCTAACTTACTTAAACGGTCTCCATCACTGCTCTTATCAAATGCCCAATCTGCATCACTAAAACCCATCTCATCCTCACTTTCATCTGCAGGAAGAGTCAGTTCTGTCCTTTTCTTCTTTAACTTACCATAGAACATGGTGGAGTTCGCCAATACACTGTTCTTTGTATTCATATATATTGCCATTAAAACTAGATTTTATCCATAATGCAAGTGCTATTAACATACAACTAATCAACATTATATTAAAAGCATTCATGTGGTAATTGTTACAACTTAAGACGTTCACAGCTGACCTTGCTAGCTAGCTAACCCATTGCAATATTGCACATTCCACTGCACAGTGTTGCCATTTGGCAACACATACAGTATATTTGATTGATTTACAAAAAACTAATTTAATAAACAATTTGAGTAGATATGTCATCATAACTTACTGGAGGTGATGTTTCAGATTTTTTTGTGGATCTGACATCATTTGATCCTTTGTTTTTACTGACATTTACATTTGCATTCAGCAACTACTCATAATAAATGCCAGTCTGTCAGAAATTGCACTACAGAAAAACACTGCATGTCATGTGACTTAATCAAAGAACATCATTGGCTACACTTTTAAGAAACAGTGGCAGGGAAATGAACATATCATGTTGCCATATGGCAACACCATGCGGTAGAGGGTTAAAATCATCCTGTTGATTAGTTAAATGTAAATTTCGATTGAATCAGTCAACCATTTATAAAAGATTAAATAAGACACTATATATTTTGCCATACAGCTGAAAGAAAATGGAAATGCTTCTTGAAGATAATGGTTACAGGTGATGATTTAAGAATGACAAGCCTAACATGTTTTCTTATTCAGCCATATGACACGAATGCAACAATAAATAAATAAATATATGAATTGTATATTGGAATCCTATGAAAATAAATTTCCAATAATAACCTTTATGATTGGATTAAAAATATGCTAACAAAAATGAATAGGAAACCAGTGAAGCTTAAGAGAGTTCCCTGAGTGTTTCACATAATGAAACGTGCCAAATCAATGCACTGAACAAAAGATTAAGATGTGCGTTGGAGAACTCTGAAACGGGAGGATACCTAACTCAAAAACACATCCTGCGAGTCAAGTCTGTGACCGGAGGCATAAGCCTTTAGAGTCCCATCACTTACATTTTACCGCAAGCCATCCCTGTTATTCCTCTCTCCCGAAGGTCGTTAAAGCTTGTCATAATCAAGGAGAAAGGCTCTGTGACCTTATGCTTTGACATTTCTGTCACTTGCCAATTGTATGGTGAAAACACCTGAGGGGGAAAAGCATGCAGAGGCTGAGAGAGACAGGGTTTTCACTGTCAGTAATCTGACATTGGACGATAAGTGTAAGCACAGCACATCATACAGAGATGCTGAAGAAAGAAGAACTAGAAAAACAAAATCGTTCCAGCACAGATTTGATTGCAGGAGGAAGTGGTGTCTTTTACATATCTGTGTTGTTTGCTTGTGCGAATGGTCATTCAAAAGGTCTGAGGCTAAAGTAAATGCATTAGAAGATTAGCCAGACACACTAGAAGAGTAATCTTGTCAAGTTTGGTGACCTCAATTAGATCTCGGAGACATGAAAATAAAATAACCATCAATTAATGGGTTTGTGTGCAGCGTTCTCTCCTCTCAGCGTGTTTCTTAATGCTTTTCTTCCTGACTGGATATCGGATAATAAGAGGAGATTGGATGGTGAAGCTTTTGACTGCTTCTGTAATCTTGCAAGCTTAATATTTACTGACACCAGTGTCACCATTACAATCACACTACAAATCTGATTTGTTCTGATCTTCAGTTTTAAAAATGCCATGCGCTCTTGGATTCCCTGAAGATCTTGGTTCTGAAAAAAAAAAAAGATTATGGAACCCATATTATATATTTTTATTCCGGAAATGGTTCTTCATACTGTAAAAGGCTTATTTCAATTATTAAAAAGTAATTTTACCCCATTCAGACCTGAATTATGTTCCAAGCTTCCGAAAAATGTAAAAGTATGTTTTCACAATTTTGAGGCTCCAATAAATATGACCAAATTATGACAAAAATTAAACATCTTTTAAGTGTGTTTATATATATATATATATATATATATATATATATATATATATATATATATATATATATATATATATATATATATATATATATATATATATATATAGTCTATTTCAATGAACATCAGGTGGCAACAGATGTATTTCCCGAAAATTATACCAAACACAAAAAATACCAATACAAAAAAAAAAAAAATAATAATAATATATATATATATATATATATATATATATATATATATATATATATATATATATATATATATATATATATATATATATATATATATATATATATATATATATGTACACACACATGATTGCTGTTATAATCTTTAAATTTATTTATTTGAATTTCTCTACATTGATTTATCAACTTGTAATACGTTTTAAGACCCCACGGGCACCCTGAAGTGTTTTAAATTTGGTGTACACTACATATTTTAACTACTGGGTGTCAATCTTACATACTGTGCCTTTAAAAGAACTGTAACTTTTACAGCAGGGTTGCTCATCATTGCCAGTTCCAAAGCAATAAGAGGAATCTTAAGGCAGGACAAACATTGCAAGTTTCTATTTAGAGCCTCTCAGAAGCAGTGTCCACATACTTTCGCTGCATTTTTTCAAACCATTCCAAATTGTTGTGCCTTGCATTTTTAGAAGCAGAGAAACATTTGTTGGCAATAAACCCTTATACTATAGCCTAAAAGTACTGCATATACTCTTTTTGTTGAGATAAAGTACGCACGTTTGAGTGTATAACAGAAGTGTTTGCAAGCTTGAGGACATACTACAGCCTATTAATGAACCATTTTGTTACTTAGATCTTTTCAATCACCTTTTTACATCATCCACATTTCTTTCATATTTAAATTCCCAACATATTGGAGATGCAGCAGCATGCTAATCTGCCATTGGCTGATCTTTCATAAAGAGAAGTCTCCTTGGGTGTTTGCACTCACATCCAAAGCCCAATGCACTGTGGGCAATAGTAGCCAATAGAGTAAGTAAAGAACCAGAAATACTAGACATCCAGGTAACTTCGAAATACTCTTCTCAACATACTATGGTTTGAGACATACTAATTATATTTCTGAATAGTATTTAAAGGTTAGTATGCAGCTTGTTTTTTTCTAACGTTTTTCTGTTTAGCGTATTTGATATACATTTTACATACAATATTAATTTACTTTTTGCTGCCATGAGAAATACATATACACATATACATGCATACACACACTGAATTGTTTATAATAATCACAGATGCAGCGGTTATTATGAACTCTGGACACAATAAACCTCATGAGGATAGCTAAAAATGCTATTCTTTACCATCACTGTGAAAACCCCTTTTAGAAACTTTATTTTCAAGAGTATACTTAGAGTGTGCTAATGATAAAAGTGAAAACCAGCACAATGTGTGATTTAATTGAGCATGACTATTGAACAAAGACTGGGAATGTGTTAATCAAAATCTCGACAATTACTTGAACAACATTGATTTAATTTGCAATCACAGGAACATTTGAAGTGCACTGATTTGGAGAAAGTCTTTTTAATTTAAAAGGAAGCTGAAGAAAATATTTCACTTAGAAACTTTTTTTTTTTTAAAGAACAAATAAAAGTATATATTATCCATACATCAAAGTGAATGTTCAACAAATCTGTGAACAACTATTAAAAAATTAACAAGTCTTCCTGTTATTACTTTTTTTTTACATATCTTATTATTAAAACGGATTTATTTCTACACAATTCATGTATCCTTGTGATAGATAGATAGATAGATAGATAGATAGATAGATAGATAGATAGATAGATAGATAGATAGATAGATAGATAGATAGATAGATAGATAGATAGATAGATAGATAGATAGATAAAAACAGTAGATGGATGGATGGATGGATGGATGGATGGATGGATGGATAGAAAGAAAGAATTTACTCACCCCAAGGCCATCCAAAATGCTGTAGTCTCAGCCTCAGATGTCACAGCCACTGATCATTACCTGAAGGTCTAACGCATGTCACACAAACTGGAAACATGTCAGCATATTTGAAGTCATCCACTGACTGGTTAATTTCTACAGAAATGGGAGATGTGTGTGTTGTTCCTTAAAAGGCCATCTGAAAAATTAAGTATTTTTTTTACATTGATGACTATAGCATTTATCAAGAAAGATAAACTAAATGACAAATTCTGAAAAAGAATTGAAGATTCACAGCTGAAGAACTGAGACTCATAGCTCCCAAGCCATATTAAAAATGGGCTCAAAATGAACAAATTGTTCAAGAACAACCAATCACTAATAAACTAATTAAAAGACGTCAACGAGTTTAGCTTGAGGCACTTAGTGGAATCTAAAAGATATTTTTAACTTGGATATTGCAAGAGTCTAATTTTCCAAGAATGACTGATCATGTCTGAGCACTGGAAAAGTTTCTCTAAAGATCCAGTTTTGCTAGTTGTTCGTCCCCATCTGTTGTGGAGGAGTGAAAAAACAAACAAAAAAAAAGGATGCTGACATGGCAATATAGTCTTGTGCTTGACTCTAAAAAAAAAACAGAGATACACTCCAAACAGATGTTTACCAGAAACATCTTATTGGCATATAGCTGCCAACTCTATTGTCAGCACTTTGGTCAACTGTGTTGTTTTAAAGTGCTTTTTAAATAAAATTGAATTAAATTGAACATAGTTTGATTGATCGATCTATTGAACCAAACTGAACAGATACTAATATTTGTAGAAATGTCTACTGTGCATAAAACACCCTATTGTTCAATTATTATATTTGATTTTACAGGATATGGATATAGTTACATTTTTCTTTAGTAGACTGCTGCATTATTGTTGTTGTAAACAATTGAGACATTTATAAATTAAACATTTATTGTTATTAAGACATCTAAATATTAAATATGATTAGTTGCGTTACCTTCAGTCTTATTTCTATTCAAAGTGTCCAAAGTTCCCAAACCTTCTCTCATTAGTCTGAAACACTGACTGCATAATGGCTCCAGATGTAGGTGACTTCCCTACAGTCTGAAACATTTACTATGTTGCTTACAACAGGGAAGTATCCAACCCAATCTGGGTAAGCAAATCGTATTAAATTCAGAAAATAGGCCTGAGTATCAACTGTCACCTGTGTGTGCCACCTGTTTCGAATCTCACAGAGGAGCTCTGGAAAATTTAAAAAGGACACTAAGTTTGCTTATTTCAATTTGTGGTAGTCACCGTTTTTATGTTTATTAATAAAACATTATTCGAAAAGAGTTTGGCCAGGGAGCCATCAACTTCATTACAATTACATTTGATTGCATAGTCTCAATCAGGAAGGTTGTGTTTTCACAAACTCTTAGAATTTGATATACATCTTCATACCACTGCCACATGAAGCAGTTTGGTGAGGCTTCTTGTTTTTGCTTTTGCAACAGCTCTGTGTATTGCCTAAACCAGTTTGGGATTGTGTTTTGTTGAATACATGAGAAAATATTTGTATGTATTTTGCAAACCAACTGTTGATATCTATAGAGAACAGTATAGCACACAGCTGTCAAGTTCAGTTCCTGGAGGGCCGTAGCTCTGCACAGTTTAAATCCAACCCTTATTAAACACTCCTGATGAAACTAATTGAGTACTTCAGGCTTGTTTGAAACCTACAGATATAAGTGTTGAAACAGAGCTGGAACTAAACTCTGCAGGGATGTGGCCCACCAGGAATTGAGTTTGACAGCCCAAGGGCCTCATGTATCAATGCTGCGTACGCACAAAAACATTTGAATTTACTAATGATGAAATTAACGTGAGAATGTGCGATGTCCACACCAACTTCATGTCTGGCGCACGTGTATTTATTGTGTGTGTATCTTTGAACCGTGCCATGCCATCTGTATGGGACGTTATCATCCGCATGCCCAGCAGGTATATAAGCCCAGGCACCAAAGAATTCTGGCCCAGATTTGGCATAAAGCTGGCACAGCAGGCATTCATCCAGCACTGGCATGCAGCATATGGGCCAAACATGGCCCAGGTTTGGCTGAGGTGGCACCGTCTTACAGGCGGCACTCAAGACTTGGGCCAGATATCAAATGTAGTATTTTGCCCAGACGTTTAAATGTATATGTGGGCCACATAAGTTTGGTCTATCTTGACCCACTTTTAAAATACATTTAAATTATTTTTGAGCAAAGAAAAAAATTCTATCAATCAGGTCGCTTCAAGAAAAAGCACAGCCATGAAGCGACATGCATGGGTTTATAAAAAACATTGCAGTCGTGACACACCAACATATCTGGCCCAGTTCAGGCCCAGTTATGGGTTATTAACTTGGCTGAGACTTGGCCCAGATATGGTCCATGTTTGCTCCTTGTATGGAAGCCAGACTTGATTCAGTCAGGTACCGTAATTCACTGCAGCATGTGGTCCAAGCAAATGCTGATGCAGATCAGGGCCAGAGAAATTTTGCTATGGGGGAGGTTTCCATACCATGCAGTTGACCAGCCAAACATTAAAGCGCAATTTGCAGTGATTGCCAGTTTTCCCAATGTAATCAGAGCGATCGACTGCACGCACATTGCTATAAAGGCGCCATCTGAAGACGAATTTGCATTCGTGAATCAAAAACATTTCCATTCAATAAATGTGCAAATGATATGTGATTCTCAAATGCACTCAAATATTTTGACAAGGTGGTCTTGGTCAGCCCATAATTAATTCATCCTCACAAACAGCATGGTTGGGATGAGGCTCCAAGGTGGCAGCCACTCTTAGTTGTAGAGCGGGCGATTGGGCAGCTGAAATGCTGGTGTCGCTGCCTTGATAAGAGTGGAGGGGTGCTGCTATACTGCCCTAACAAAGTGTTCCTCTAATACATCAGTGTCTCCCACAGACACCGATACTACTCCAGACAGTAAAGTGTCGCCCACAATTGAGGCAACTCTCTCCTCAAAGGGTGTTAGTTCAGCATCCTGGTTTCTGAAATTCTTTTATTATTAAATTATAGGGATAATTATTATATTGATACACATAAATATTTCTTCTAAAAAATGATGCACAAGTTATAAGGATTAATTGTTAATTGCATTACCCTTTTCTGGAACTTGTCAGTGATGGAAATCATTAAACTACTTTTTTTCTCCATATGAGAAAACAAAAATGGTTTGGACCATAAGGCAGAGTAAAAGATAACAGAATGCTGATTTTGGGTGAACCATCCCTTTTATTAATAGAGAAAAATGCAAATCTATTGGCAGGAGAGACTGATAGACGGCTGCATGCAGCACATTGCACAGGATATGACTAGGTAATGAGCAACAGGGGAAATATGACTTCAGACATGACATTTTGAGATTGCGTACGTGTGTGTGGCATGCATATTTAATACTGTAATCCAAATCACACTTCATTAAAACTCAATATTCAGACTAAACAGGTACAGAAAAATACCAAAACACTGAAATTGCATAGCAACGGTGCTGGTAAATATCAGCGCTCTCATTTCTCACTACTGCAGGCAGCCTGATGTGAAAGTGGCCATATCATATCTATGCTTACGATAACCTAGCAGTCCAACGGGATATGCAAGGAGGCGTATTATCATGCTCTAATGCGCAGAGAGCGTATTTGTATGGCACGTGAGTGTAATGTTTCTCACTGCGGCAAGGGTTTGATGTTGATGTCTGTGGGCGTTACAAATGTAACCCTAGGGGAACGATCTGCACATGATCAAAATGCATCATGGAGATGAAGCGATAGCAGTAGAGATAGAGAGAGATTGATAATAGCCATAAACAGATTTGGAGAGGCTTACATAAAATAAAATGTGCTCTAACATAGCCCCAGGTAAACACACACACACACTTGCAACTACATTATTTAATTACTCAGTAAAGTGAGGCAGGTGGCCAGATTCAAGCTCCTAATTGAAGCATTAGTGAAGGTTGCTTGTTACCATCATAATGATTTGGTGAGATCAAGAGAGTGTGAACAGGTCATAAAAAGGGTCCATAAATAAGCTTGTGTGTAATTGAGTCTCATAGCCTGCATTTGAAAGCTAATGATTTGATTACTGTTTTTTTGTCCTCTGGTGGTTTTGAAGTAGGAATGTAATATTTACATTGGATGTTTCTCAATTCCAAGAATGCAAAGAATGGACTTGCGTTCTTGTGAAGACCAGTCTTGCCAGGTCACCTTGAAAGAACGAACTCAGGAGACCATGAGAACACAGCTCGTCCTGTGAGAAATGAGATGCTGCTTTCTTCCTGATGGTCACATGACCCTCAAGCATTTTTAACCAAAAATTATTTAAACATTAGCATTCATACAACGATTTATTGTTTTTTTTTTCCTTTTCAATATATATAGAATGCACAAAAACCTTACAAATATACTTTGGACAATATAAATAAAACATTTTAGTACGAAATTCAGCAAATAAACACCTTTAATGTGTTTATGCATTTATTAAGATTTTCATGTTAACGTTTACTTTCACCTTGTCATTTAGGGAAACTCCTAAATAAGTTCTATCTCTTTAACTATAACTTTAATAATAAATCTATATAAAATGCTGCGCTTCCCACCTCCTTTATTCAGTCGCAATGACTTCTGGGACTTCTAGAGCAACTTTAGTGCTGAAGTCTGCATCGGTGCATCCTCGATATCAAGAACACATGCGGGAACTTTCACGTGTCTTTCATTTTTGCGGTCTTAAGTTTTGAAACTAAACTTTGATGGTTGATTATGACGTTACTTGAGAGCGCAAAAACCACTGAAGGATGCATATCGAGAAACAGCGAATCACTAAAAGGTCACATGCATAGCAAAAAATCTGAGTGTAAAGCCCTGAATTAACAAATCTTTTGGTAAATGACAAGTCGGTCCCAAACTGTCAAACATAAAAACCGTGATACACAAAGGAAATCAAGGAACAGACTGAGGTGATGTAGTTTCAGCCAAAATAAGGAAACAGCTTTCCAAAACAAACTTTACAGAAGCATTCACCTCAAGCCAGACTCGCACTAAATTTAAGTTCGTATAAAATTGTAGCATGAACAATTTCCATCTCAATCTGGAAGATCTCTGTTGTCAACGTTTGACAGACAGTGGGCTCTATTTTAACGATGTAGGAGCAAAGTCTAAAGCGCATTGAACAAAAGTATTAAGGCCATGTCCGAATCCACTTTTGCTATTTTAAGGACAGAAAAATATGCTTTGTACTGTGGCACATGGTCTAACAGCATTGTGCCTATTCTCTTAAAGATTTATGGGTGTGTTTTGAGCATAATGCGCATTAAAACAATCAGAGTCTCATCTCCCATTTCTCTTAATAGTCAGTTGTGTCATGCCATGACACATTTCCTATTTATAAAGGCTGACTTTGTTAGTGGAAAAACTAAATGCTTTACTAGTGAGAAAACAGTTAAACAGACCATCTGCACAAGGATAAGGAATGAGCCTCCTTCATTCGGCCTCTTTACTTTTACTCATTTACTTTTGTGGATAGGGAAACGGTTCTAAATTCAGTTCTAATTTCCAGCAAACTAATAAATGAACAATAATAACGAAGTGTGGTCCAAAACACACATCCTATTCTGATGTCCCATATGGTGATGCATGCGTTGCCAAATCCCGACAGGTGGACAAATCTAAAATTGTTTTAATTAAAGCAAATATAAAAATGCATATAAAAAGTAATACTCATAATAATAATAATAATAATAATAATAATAATAATAATAATAATAATAATAATAATACAATGCAAATAGTCATGAATAAACTGAAAAAAGCCCCCCGAGGTGAAGGCAGGCACGTAGTGGTTTTTATATTTATGTAGAAAAAAATAATTTATGTAACATTTTAATCCTTTATTTTTATTTTGTTTATATAAAAAAAACACGTGTGTTGTTGTACATCCTGTGTTTATTAAGCAATGTGTAAGCATTTGGACCAGCTTTCAGTTGGTCAATGACTCAATCTATTTTAGTTCCTCAAAGTCTACAAAGTGATACAAATTGATTTGCTATTTAAACAATGAAATTAGGATGAAAACAATGAAAACAAGAAAATTAGGGCTGCACTGGTCTGAAAATAGCAAGAAATCATGCCAAACAAGTCTTGTGCCTTATTGGGCTGGGTGTATAATTGGGCCCAATGATTAAAGGACAATCAAGACATGGATACGCAAGAAAACCCATACAGAGTTTAATGTCGTGACACATTAAATAACAGCGTCTGAAATAATATCTCGCAGTAAACAAACAATCAGTTATGTAAATTTTGCTCACAACATGCCTTAATACAAATACCTGAAAAATAATCTGCTTTGACATTTCCTCACACTGTTTTGAAGTAGTCACGCTAATTGAGTGATCAGATTCGCTCCTATTAGTTCATTATTTGGAGCTTGTCATAGTTGAAGTCTCAATGCAGGAAAGTGTGTGAACTCTTTTCTGCCTGAACTTGAGAGAAAATTTCACAATGACCATTAATCAGCTATCAGTGACCATGTCAAACCAACAATCAAAGCCCACAGATTGTAGCCCAAATTTGTCTCATATGACCAAACTGTGGTAGGAATGTCAGTGTGGTCAGGACTTTGCAAATTCCATTGGTTTAATAGGTGAGTTTTAAAATATACACCCAAAAATTCTGAGAGGCATTATATTTCATATTCCAACTCAATGATAAAAATAGCTTATTCAGCTATTTAAACATGCTTAAGTATACCAATAGACATACGAGCAGTTCCATGCAAATGTCAACCTTGCTATGAAAAAAGTCAAGTTTGCACCAAAATAGCGAAACCAATTCTACATTTTTGGTGTAAGCAAGTATTTTAAAAATAATCTAAAATTTCTGTCCTCGTGAATACAAAAATCATGTAAAAAAAAATCAAGTAAAATCAATTATGTTTGATCTACAATGATTCAACACTTATCCTTTTTGATTAGCATTCTTTCTTTTGGGTTGTGCAGTTTAATTCACAGAATTTCTACAAAGTATGTTGCATACTGTAAACTTACAGACTTTTTTTAAATTGATTTTTTTTCTGATGTCATAACTCTGTGGTTAGTTGTTTAGGAAAATATAAACAGATGTTTAAATATAATGTTAACATAATTTCTATGTGAATTTATGTTTTGAGTTTTAACTGCAAACATCACATCCATGATGCTGGAATTGCTCATATACAACATTGTGAGGAGAAAGCATGTAAATCATAAATCATCTCTATACTAAAGCTCACAATGTTCCGATTCAACCCACTGCAAATGTTCTGCTAGTAATCAGAAACAGTCAAGAGCTTTATCTCATTTCAGAGGCATCATCGAAAGCCATCTATGTGAAGGATACAACAAATATGCTGAATTCCAATTTGCATACTCTCTCATTTTCCTTCCGCTTAGTCCCTGCTTTTTAAGGGGACAAGTGTCTGTAATCGGCGGTTAATTCCACTGTGCTACTCAAGATCAACACACACTTTCAGAAATAAAAGGTACAAGAGCTTTCATTGAGGCGGTACCTTTTTCAAGAAGTATACATTTGTACTTTGGAATCTTAAAGATACATACAGTATTAGTTCCAATGTGGACCATTTTGGGAAAAAAAAAAAAATATTACCCCAAAATTGATCGTTCTCATGCCTTTATTTCTGAGAGTGCAAAAAACAACGTTCAATTATTTGTGGACTTTGAAGGATACAGCCTCTGAAGTTAGATACATGTAAGAAAAGGAGGAGGAAAGTTAGCGAGGGATAAACAAAGTAAGACAAAGATCTTTCCTCAGTGGGTAAGTTTATGTAGGCGTCACAATCTTTGGTACATGGCCTTAGTGCAATAACCATAGCCACATTTAGTGTCTCTCAGCTTTGAACATGAGATGCTGACATTTACTCACTGGTACTTTTTATTAAAGTTGTATCAGCGACAGAAGACACATTATGTACTGCCTGCAAACCACCACTCAGGGAGATGTTCTGTTTTGTTTATGAGTGCACTCTCTCATGTTTCAATATGAATGGCTGGAGTGAGAAACTACAGTAGAGAGAGAAATTACCACAAAAAAAAAAAAAAAAAAAAACTGCCTTGTCTTCTGTTATTTCCTAAAGGAAGCCAAATATATCAAAATGACAGCTCTGTTCAACATATGGAATCTAATTTGTGTGGCCAATAAAACCACACACAGAATGATACAATTGCACAATGGCAGTTAATTTATTGACTCCCAGTGTTTATAGCTTAATTTCAGCAAGTTTTATTAGAAATAATACTGGTATTTACCAAATAAAACCATCTTTCAAGTCTCAGATGTATTATTGTACCTCAGCCTAGTGTTTGAATATGTGTACTTCCATTTTATACAGTTTGACGTAAAAAAAAGCAGTATATATAAATTTATAGTATTCATGTTGGCAAAAGCACCTGAATGACTCTTGTGAGATTCTAAACTGTGCATCTACATGAAGCTGAGAGAAGAGCTGTACATATCATGAACATCAAATGCTTGAAATCTGTGAAAATGCTATTCCCGATTTAGATCACACATGCATACTTCCAGCATCCAGAATAACCAAATGTACTATTTTTATGAACAACACAGCGCACTTGTCCTCACTCTCCATTGTAAACAAACATATTCAGCTTACATGTATGCAAGTTTATATCCAGTGATTTCACTATGCAGCAGGAAGCTCTCAACACACTGTTGTGAATGTGCTCGGGACTTTTAATTTTCTACAAATTAGGCTTTTTGTTTAAAAACTATCCATTTACTATTTTAAAATGGCAGCAGATAAATAAAACAACTATGAAGGTCTACCAGAAGTAAGCCACCAATTCACCAAAGTATTAAATGGATGAATTGCAATTGTGCTTGTTTTTGCCAGACCCGTTCACACAACTTTGCAGATGCTCTCCTACATAAAGCCTGGCTTATACTTCTGCGTTGAGCAATCGATGTGACCCATGGCACTTGCCTTTTGCGTAGCTGTGCATTTATTATTCTGCATGCGGTTTGTGTTGTTCTGCAATAACACTTCCGAAACACTAGCTGACTTTAGGTTATGTTATGTTCATCTATATCAAGTTTCTTCATGCGTATTTTTTTTTTTTTTTTTCGGAATGCTAAGTAGCTAAAACTCACTCATTCAGAGGCGGGACCCAGAGGACGTGCAAGAACTTTAATCATAAGGCAAACACAAAACATCTGGAGCTCCTTCACAGGACCAAGCCAGCCAATCACAATGCTTGCGCTACGCATCGTTGCAACATTTCATTATATTTTTTGAGAAGTGTGTGTCAGCATCACCGAAAGCCATGGTGAGGGCTATGCGATCGCGCAAAATCTGAAAGAGTCCAGCAGTGTAGTTTGGTGAAGGTAACACCCTGGTCAGGGGCCTCATGTATCATTCATCAACCAGATTTCACGCTCCCATTTGGATTTTCTAACGATGAAATTAACGTGAAAATGTGCGTTGGTCCACGAATAATATGTGATGCTCAAATGCGCTTAACAAATATTGTGGCAAGGTGGCCTTGGTCAACCCATGATTAATTCATCCTCACAAACAGCATGGTTGGGATAAGGCTCCAAGGTGGCAGGGTGGGCAATGGGTGGCTTTTTGGTGAGTGACGTATTTAAAGATATTATTCCAGCTAAGTTTTTTATTTTATTTTATTAGGCATAATTATTTAACTGCATATCAGGAGGCCGCGGTTATCCATTAAAGACGTGGCCCCCCTCAAGAACCCACAAACTGACCAAGAGCACTGATACAATGATGCCTATTCTCACTCTCGGTCAGTTGTAGAGCGGGCGATTGTGCAGCTGAATTGCCAGTGGCGCTGCCTTGATAAGAGTGGAGGGGTGCTGCTATACCACCCTAACAAAGTGTTCCTCTGATACATCTGTGTCTTCCACAAACACCGATACTACTCCAGACAGTAAAGTGTCACCCACAATTGAGGCAACTCTCTTTTCAAAGGGTGTTAGTTCAGCATCCTGTGTTTTCCAACCTGTTCGGTCCACACTTTGACGGTGCACCGCTGTTCTCCTCTTAACCTGCACCTTTACATCGGACCATTTCTTTTTAATTCACTCACAGTGCGATGTTCAGACCCCACTGCGTTAACTGCGTAAGCTAAACACTTCCTCTCTATTTTCTTTTATTATTAATTTCGGAGGACAAACTTGGAAATAACACAGTTTCTCTCCGGTCAGCTTCCGATAGGAGCACCTCCAATTCACATTCTGTGAAGTTTCTCTTCTTCCTTTCTTGCTTTTTAGTTTGGTTTTGCCAAAATGGAGTCATTACCATGTTTATAAGGGGGGAGGGAGGGGTTTTGCGCTCGTGCATGTGCACTCAGTTTCATGTTAATTCAAATGTACAAAGAGAATATGCATGGGATTCAGCGTACGCAGTGTTTCATCCATCTGATTTTTTTTACTGCATACACACATTTACAGGTTTGTCTGTATGCAATGTTTTAATATTAATTCAATGCACATAAGGTACCCAACGTACATAAGTACATTAATAAGTACGTAATTCAACGTACATAAGGCCCCAGGTCTCCTGACCTGGGCGTTGTCCAAGTGTAGTGGCAGTGGAAGTGTGCAGCATACCGACTGTCCAGCAAAACCACCAGCCTGACCTCATCATAGATTTTATGAAGCACTGCTCCGGAGGGCTCTGAGACATGGGGGCCAATCAAGGCCACAAGTTTTCTCGATGTGTTGCACCAGACGATAGGAGTGCGCTTGACACAGAAGTACATATCAGCCTTAAGTGAGATCAAGCCCCATAAATAATATCTACACACTTCAATAAATAATATCAACTTAACTTCATAAGTAATTTTATTTTACATTAAAATGAAGTCCACTATAAATGAAAATTGTTATTGTTTATTTTGCCTGCGCAGTCTTAAGGTGAACAATTAATCTGTACAATTTAATCAACCAAGAATGAACCAATTGCTTTCACTTTGTTTTCCTCCTGATGGCACAGTTTGATGGCTTATGCTGCTGTCACACTAGAGTTTGAGCATGCGAAAGGGGGTGGGATTAAACCAGATGATTCGACATTTAAAAAAAGCGAGCAATTGATTCATACTTTACATTTCTATCCAGAGAGGTCATGTTTTGATCTTCAGTTGGTCTCATGCAGTCACGTCATGCAATTTCACAGGTCAGAGTTCAACAAGGTTGAACTTCGCAACGCATCTAACTGTGAAACTTGTCGCACAAGCTTGCGTTTGTGGGGGATCACATTCTGGTGCGTAGGAATAGAAGTCTATTGGGCGTAAAGTGCAGTGTGACCACAGCTTTAGGAGAAATATGCTTAGCCATGCCCCTCAAGCATTAGTTTGCTGTGTGTGAAAGATAAGAAGTGCAAAAATAAAACCCTGTCCCATTCATTTGGAAATCATCATACTGAAATAAAAATCTGCAGCAACTTTTAGTTAACACCGACTTTGACTAAAGGCTTGGATATACTTCAAATGAAGTTCTTTATCGCTCTTTGTTTGAGGGAAAAATTATTTTGAAAAGGCTGAGTGACAGTACACTGTTTTTGAACACTCTGAAACCACCACACTGCAGAATGCAGGGCTTTAATTGTGTTGTGCTAGTTGAGTGTACAACTAAACACAACAAAAATGATGGCTGAGGGAGAAGAAAAGTTTCCACAGCACGTCACATTGCTTCATATTTTCCAAGGACAGACACTGAATGGAACAAAGTTTAGAACTTTATCAGATGTGATGCGATGAGGTTATGCTTTTCAACTGGTGTGTGAAACCCTCAGAGTCTTTCCGCGAGTGATAGTAAAGGTGTGGATACATATGTACCTGACTGCTACTCCACCCTTCAGGGTATTCATGTTGCTATCTTGGTGTTGTTGTGGTGGACATTTTTCTCCTGTCTGATTCTGAACTCCATGGATATGAAGCACAGGGATCCAGAACACACCCACCGATTGTGTAGTCGTCACAGACCAATGGCAGCTCAAAGATGTTTAGGACCAAAATAAACTGCCCAAAAATGTTCACTTAGGTGGGCTATTTCGAACTGCTGAAAGAAACTCAAAATTAACAGCCGGATTTGGTTGTTTTTTCAATTTTGTTTGAAGTATACAAGAGCCTTAACATGTTGAAACATGGTTAAGTTATCTTTATCTATAAGTGAAGTTTATTTATAAACTAATTTCGAGAGGATCACATGCTTATGATTGTTCATGGCTGGTCCCTCATTAGTGAACACTTGATTCACCAATCAGATGATTCCAAAATCACCATAAATAACCAGTTTCTTATCTCAGTATCTTCGTCTTGAAGAGACCCCCCTACCCACCCTTACTCTCCCTCCTTTCTAGATGGGCGACATGGCAGCCCAGTGATTAGCACTGTTGCCTCACAGCAAGAATGTCTCTGGTTAAAGTCCCTACTAAACCAGTCGACATATCTGTGCTGAGTTTGCTCATTCTCCTCATGCTCGCGTGGGTTTTCCCCGGGTTCTCCGGTTTCCTCCCACAGTCCAAAAAACATGCAACCTAAATAAATTGAACATACCAAACTGGCATCATAGTCAAGCTCTAGCAAGTCGTATATCTCCTTAGACATCCTATATCTGCCATTTGCCAGAAATAAGTCAGGGGAGTTCTCGAGATCTACCTGAACTCAAACTCTCCTCTCACCCTGCTAATGGCCAGGGCTCAAGGATCTTATAAACTCAGGGCTCTCTCTCCCAGGACAGCATGCTAAACAAGCTTATTACCAATCATCAGCTAAGTGTGAACTCTTGAAAGCTTTACTAATTGATCCAAAACTGCTGTGCAATCAGAAAAGAACAAGCAGGTATAGCAGTGAAAGCAAGTCACTGGCATAAAAATACATAAAAGGACACAGAACAGCCATCAAAATAAAACACAGATATCATTGACTAGGGCCATGTGGCCTTATTCTAGAACCTTGAAGATCTATTTGGTTTATAAACAGAAATCCTTCGGCAAGATATGATGGTGTTAGGTTATGTAATGACCTAAAAAAACAAGATTACATAAGCAAAATCACGAGTAGCAGTGCGATATGCGATATACAGCCATAATCGCACTGCTATGAGTGTGATATTGCATTTATACAACAGTTCGACAATCTAAAATCCTTTAGTATGAGGAACTACCATCTTACTCCATTCATTCAAATCTGCAGCTGACCGCCAGAACAGCAGAATCTGTTGCCAGTTCACCAACGTCACTTTAGAGCTAGTATTTGAATGATTCTCTAGCATAATGTCTAAAGTGATGACAAAATAGGTGATTTTGATCACATTTCAAGATTTTAAGGCTGAATGGCATGAAGTGCCATCAATATACAGAGATTTCTGTAGCAACCAGAATTTCACAAATAAACCCGAAAGAGCCAATGCAAAGCAAGCACAACCAGTTTCTGTGGTATAAATACAGCAATACAAAATACAAAAGAGAGAGATCGACTCAGAATGTCATTCACCTGATTTATAATGATTTGTTTAGCAGTAGTTTGAAGCTTACGTTGCTAAAACGCTGAGTTTTTCTCTCTAAGGACTTACGTGATTTCTGTCACCATCTTGTGGCGGAACGTCAACAGTCACTTTCTTGGTCTGCTCAGAGAGGCTGATGGCGGCCAATGCACTGAATCCGATGTTTCGAAATTATAAATATTTTAAATAGAAATTATCCTTATAAATAAACTGCATAGTTGTAATCTAAACAACTATTTTCAACAACAAAAAAGCCTCAAAAATACATTATGTTGTCCAACAGCGTTAATATTTGTCAAGCTGTAGAGTGTCCTCTGCTTGTCGCAGTATGGGGGCGGAGTAATACACAAGGGTGAAGAGGCTGTATGAGTGCTGTTACTTGCAGAATATCGTGCGGCTATCAGCCAATCAGATTTAAGAACCAGACAGAAATGTTGTATAAAATTTCATAAATAATTCCGGATTTTACTGGGAGCCACTTAGAGAATGGATGAAATGTAAAACAAATATTAAGTTAAAGTAACATTAAAAACACATCATAATTAAATAGGGCTGGTTAAGAGGCCTATTTATAATAAGATTATACCAAGTTCAAGTAGGACATTATTATTTTTTTATATTGGATTTTTTTTATATACAAATGTACCATTTGCACCTTAAAACAAAGCAAAGACACTGATATATTTTAAGATCACTCAGTGGAAGTTTTTTTTTTTCAGATGCAACTCCTCAAACATACATTTTAGACTAGGGCCTAAGCCTTTTTACAGTATAGTGGAAACTCTTTCCAGAAGAGTGGGGGCTGTAATGCAGGACAAACTTATTATCAGTGCGTATGATTTTAAACTAAATATTCAAAGTATTCAGATTTACTTATATACTGTACTGACCATGAAGTGCAGCTTCAGTGGTTCATCTAACCAAATCAGCATGAGCTTGAGATAAACAGCGGAGTCCTAATTCTTATTTAATCTCTTATATCACAGACATCTATATTTTCAAAACATTTCCCCTAGTCCACATGACACTGAAGTAGGAAATAAGATTGGGCAGAGAAATCAGGTAGTCATGGCAACAGAAATGAAAACATCAAATATTGATGAAATGCAACAGAAAATGGGGCTTCCCAGAGTTGGGCATGTCTCACTTTGAGTGTGTGATTGTTTGATTTTGTAGTTAGCGCTTGAATAAATGAAGTACATGTGGGCCGCAACCCACCTACAGCTGTCTATAATGTCCAAAAATAAAAGAATATAGTATTGCTTCATTAATTAGAAATCAAGCTAGGTTCTGTTGTAAACAAAAAAACTTGGCTACAGCTGAGTATAAAGCACCAAACATGAAGATGAAACTGACAGAGCGCAAAGCAACAGTGAGAAACTGAGGCAACCTTGTATGAATAATGTAAGAATTACACCCCAAAACAGGTCCTGTCTACTGAAGCTGCATTCCTGATGAAACTGCAAACACTGAGAGCGTGAAACTTTAAAAGGTTGAAAATCTGCAATGCCAAGCTGAAAGTTGATACATTTGCTATTAAAAAATATCTGTATCAAATTTGTAAATTGTCATTAAAATTCAGAAACGGGCACTGCTGAAAGTTTTACCTACAAAATGAGAAGTTCATTAAAAAAAAAAAGTTAATTGTTTCCTTCATTGTTTTTATTTTGCACATAGAGATCAACTCATAAAATTATTATGTTATTATTATAATTATACATTTTCCTCATATATTTTAATGAAAACATCAAATTAAAATGTTAAATAACTCTGCATAGAATTGGCCACAGCTTTGTTCACTGAGGGTTTTAAACTAAAATTAAAAGATAGCATTGCAAAATAGGAGAATAAAAACTTTAGTTTGATAGGGAGGCACACTTCTGATCTGAGAAATGGACATGGGAACAATCTAGTGCCTAATTGAAACCTATTAAGAATATTCTCATTATAATTTATATCTTTATTTATATCAATCTCTCTCGCTCTCTTTTTCAAGGAACATTGTTTCAGATTAGGCCTACATAAATTGCAGTCACAAATGAATTACAACCCATGATGATATGGTATACGCATATCTATACTATATCTTTTTACATCATTCTACATGCATTGTGTAGTTTAATTTATTTTTAAAAAGTAAGATTCCAAAATACTATTTGATTTGTATAATAGTATTTGAAACATATTTGATAAGTTTATGCAAGGTCTGGGTGCTGTTTTAGGGATGCTTTTTTAATGATTATTTATTATTTTACAATATTATATTTTAAGTTACAGTGAGCTAAACCCAACCTCGAAATAACAAAGCTTACAGAGACATGTGCTATAACTTAAACATAAACATATGGTCCATTAGTAGTAGGCTTGTATTAAACTGTCTATGTTACGTGTTGTAGATTATTCACGTTGAAAAGTGAGAATAGGGGCAGTTTTGATTTGCTTCCATTTTACACTCATTATTGTGCCGAGATACTAAAGATTTATGTAATAATTATTATGTAAAATTTGTGTAGACTCACCTGTTATGCAGCAATCACGAAGTGAGACAATATCTGCTGAATAGTTTTTCCCCTTCCTTTAATGTTTGTATGAATGCATCATTCGTTTTGAGTCGTGTTCGGCTTTAATCACTAGCTCCAGAGAATATTTAAAGCGGTATGAAAAGACGAATTATTTTGAACAAATACAGGTTAGAATGAACCGAGTTCATTTCCAGTCCTCGAACCAGTTTCTCGTTGTCAAAACGAATTTTCTGTAAAGGCTAATACTTGGGAAACACGTTTGAACTTGGCGTGGACCAGTTCAAGCGCTGCTTTCATTGACAGGAATTTTCCAAGTTAATTTTTTTCTGTTTGTCAAGGAATCACAACACGTGATAAGAGAGGGATTGATAGTAAAACTGATTTTATGAAAATTTGTAATTATAAGTGAAATCTAAACTGACGCTGCATTTCCATGCTTTTCAAAGCTTTGAATCAGTTGAATTAATTGCTTGGCAAAACGATTCATTGCTTCAAAGAGTTCGAAACACCTGCTGGCATGCAGCAAACACTATGCAAAACATGCATAAAAAAGGTTGTGCAAACCAATTGCAAAGGGTTTTATTGAAAGTGTAATCTATCAAATGGTTAATCATTTAATGAAATGGTTAATCATAAAAACAGGTTGTGCAAACCAATTGCAAAGGGTTTTATTGAAAGTGTAATCTATCAAATGGTTAATCATCACAGTGTCTGCATTAAAAATGCTTTTATAAATTCTCATTTAAATAATGAGGGGCAAGCAGTCCAGTTAGAGACTACTATTTTTTTTTGTAAGTATACAAATGTCTCATAAAATAAGAAAATAAAAAGATGAGAGATTACTACAGTATCAGATAGCAGGAAAAATAAATTGTGTATGCTCTCTTTAAACTTGTATGATTCAACTCAAATATCACTGTTTTGATATTTAAAAAATTTTTTTAGCAATAAGTGAAAAAGAAATGCTGACAATATTCTTTAAGAAGCACAAATCTTTTCTTTAACAAGCACAAATCAACCTGTGAAATGAAGCCCTATGGCAGACGTGCATGCTGTGCAGCGATTGAGGTGCCATTCCCTATGAATTCATCTCATTTTCACATTTTTAGATGAGAAATACAATTGCAAGACAATGCATGTTAACTCCTTTGTCATACATTTTTCAAAGCAATAGGCAAATATACAGTTCTCATACCACTAAAACAAAACCAATTATAGATTTTCAAATTTACTGAACCCAGCTTGTGAACCTTCAAAGTGCAGAGTGGAAAGAGAATGTGAATCAATGAGTTTGAGATTGATTTGTTGTTTGGACAGCTTGTTATCTCTGATATATTAAAAAAAAGTGAATTCCTATGTTGTTTTGGATATTTAGCAGGAGACCATGAGCCCATCTGCACTTCTTTTGAAACTTGAAATCTTGGGTTATGTAAAAGGACAACACAACAACACACAAGCAAATCAACAAGCTTAACAGCTTCAAACGAAAAAAAAGAAAAGAAAAAAACAGCCCTGACCTCAATATGATTGAGATATTTTGGTCAGACCTCAAGAGAGCCACCAGAAATCCCAATAATATTTCTCATCTGAAAAGTTTTGTTAAAAAAAAAAGAAATGGTGCAAACATGAAGACTGCTCTGCAGGTTTGATCCCCAAATGAAAACATTTGGTGGAGGCTATTCTCACCAAAGGTGGGTCAAACTGTTCTTAAATCCACTCTACAAAGAGAAAGTTTCAGATTGTGAGTAAAGAAATAATAAAATTTGTTGTTTGATTTTTATAGGGGGTGGGGGATTACACCCAGGATATGTACATCGTATGAAGTTAAACTCGCTGCTTGCCTGTTATGACCCATATATACTGTAAGAACCAATGTATGCATAAATCCAAGTGTCATATACTTTTTTCCTGCATCTTAAATGCTTGATAAACTCAGTGTCTTACAGCCATAGAAGTGCCTTTTAATAACTGCTCTTTAATAAGTATGCAGAGAAGAAAAACGATTTCCCACGAAGGCTGTGTAAACGTTCATAGCCCTAGCTGGCATTTGATTTCAGTCCACTAGAATATGGTCCCACCAGTCAATAAATATGCAAGTAGATGTTCAGCCAGTCAATGCAGCAAGTAAACAAACAATCACAATATCAAGGTAATGTTCACAGGAATAAGCTTTAAGTGTACAATATCTTCATAGTTCACTGACACTTTCAATATATATATGTATATATATTTCTTTAATTTGGTGTTTAATAGTCTTTTTTTTCACATTCAGTGGTCTGTGATGTAAACCCATGACAGTGCTGGCTCTTTGTTGTCTGTCTCGTCGAGAAGAATCCATATGTAGTAAAGCAAGATACAGAGCGGTGCAGAAAACATTCAAGAAATATTGGAGGTAATGCTGACGGACGTCTTCAACACTGCAAAGCCTCGAAAGTGATTAACTTCATCTTATGCACATATATAATAGAACACGACTGTTATGCGATACATTTTCTTTACAAGTATTTTTGTTTTTAAGCTTGAATCTGTGCTACCAAACATACATGAATATAAAATATTTCTGCTTATTGTACAGTCAAACCAAGAAAAATATCAACTTTTTTTTTTTTTAAACAACAATCAGGCTTAAAAAGTCTCTGTAGTTTACTGTATATAGTCATATAGTAGTTCATACACTCTATAGTGTATACAGTAGTCCAACACTTGGCAATACCACAAAATGAATCAATACACTTAATCCATAGGTTCATATGTACTGTATGTTTAAGGCCATGAAATCCTAAAGTCTTAAATTTCAAGAGAAACATTGATTGTTGTAAAGAAACACATACAAAGCTTCTGTACAAGGCTGCGACACTGAACGGCAAAGTGTATTCGTTTTGGAATAAGAACAAAACTGTAGACAAGAACATCCAAATCCAATTAAGACACTGTAAAGTGAGCCCCTTTGTCCCTAAAAGGACGTGTCATTTAACTTGACTCCGCCCTCACTCCTAGCCCAACCCCTTCCCCCGCCCACTTGGCGGAGGTATCTGTGGTGCTAGAGTGTTGTGATCTGAGTCAACTCAGAACTTGAGCTTCCGGTCCCTGGATTGGGTTGCGGCTCTGGGCTGACCAGGGGCAGCTCCACGCCTAGTCATGCGGGATTACTGTTCCCGTCTGTAGTCTTGCAGTTGAAGGCCACCTCGCGTGTGATATGGTGCATTCGACCTGACTGCTGTGCATCGATGCCAAAACGAGAGGGGTGGCAGAACTCACGGAAGCATCGCTTGAAGTTTTCATCAAGGAATGCATACAGGACGGGGTTCAAACTGCTGTTGACGTAGCCCAAAGCGATGCAGAAATGCATGAACACCACCGTCTGCACGCTAGCCAAGTTGAAGCCCAGCGACTGTGCCAAGGCCATGATCTGGATGGGTGTCCAGCACACGACGAAAGCTGCGACTACCACTAGCACCATACGCGTGATGCGGCGGAGGTTGCGATCTTTTTCCTTGGATCCTGATAGGATGCGGACACTGCGGAGGCGCTTCACCATGAGGCTGTAGCACACACTGATGATCGCCACAGGGATTAGGAAGGAGAGCAGGAAAACACACGTCCCGAACACTGGGTCCCAGTAACTGCGGGGATCTGGGAGAACCAAGATGCACTCGATGCCTGTGGGGAGGGAAAAATCTAAGTTAAAATGCAATTTTTGAATTGAAATGTCAGTTGAATTAAGGGACTGAGAAAGGTAAAGAATGAGTTTGAAGGTAAGGATATCGATCATAAAATTTGTGCATACAAAGTGTTTCTAAATTTACACTACCCAACACCATTATGCAGCTTGGAAGCCAGGATAAAATGAAAAACTGCGTTTCCCTATCAACGACATAACTCGTGGCTGAACTATCATAGTACGATGCATCGTTTGGGAAACGCAGAACACAGCCAGAAATTATGCTTCTAACTACAGCTCTAGAGGTGTAGTTGCAAGCATACAAGTTTGCGATGCAGTTTGCGAATGTTTGTTGGAACGATGGATTTGGGAAACACCAAATCTACAAACTATGTTTGTAACGATGCAACTTGCGACCTTAGTTGGCTAACGATGGTTTTCGGAAACCCTCCAGGTGCTTCGGTTTCCCCCACAAGTCCAAAGACATGCGCTATAGATGAATTGGGTAAGCTAAACTGTTCGTTGTGTACGTGTGTATGTCCTGGTCCTCCAGGTTGTGGGTTGAGCTTTGGGCTAGCGACTCACCTCGTAAAAAGTAGATGTTTTGAAACACCAACATGGTGCGGCTAATTATCAACTTTGATATAAACGGGGTAAGTAAATAAGCATTCCTTTAAGTTTCAGATAGACATATACATAGACAGACAAACAGACAGATTTATTAAACTAATATGCTAATACCTTCCAGAGTTTGCTTCAATATTATTGAGTTTTTATAGGCTCAACATGCCCTTTTCAGAAAATGTTGTTTTTCGCAGTTAATCATTTTCTCCCTGCCACTCCTCTTGACATTTTTGACAGTCTACATCTGAGAGCATTAAAAGCCTCTCCGTTCCTGAGACATGTGAATCTGGACTTCCTGCATGCTACATCAACTCTCACATGAAACGGCTGTCAATCGCAAGTGTCAAGAGGTGTCTTCTTGCCTGTAAAGCTGCCATTAGTCTTCGAGATGTTACCTGGAGTCAGGTCTTACAGAGGCAGAATTTTGACAATCACCTTGTCCAAATAATTCTGGCCCTGACTTGTCCACTTAGACAGGAATAAAACACAAGTCTGACATGTGAAATGCCCAACCAAAATACACACAGCGTAGAGTGTTTTGATTAAAGTTCTGTTTACTTAAGGGTGAATCTAAAATAGACCCGTCCATAATAACAGAGTGAAGTGGAAGGAGAAAAAAAACCTTTACAAGACTGTTTCCAGGAATTGTTGTACAGACATCTGAAATCTTAAAAGGTTCCCTTAAGTGCCTCGAAACTTAAGGAAACTCTTATTCCCTGTGTCGCTGTAATTTCAACTCAAACAGGAGAAAAGGCAGGACATATCAAGCAGCTCTTGTCTTTGTTTTTTCTTTTCTTTTTCTGTTATTTCAAAATAGCCTATATCATCTGTTTGGCCACAACCATTCAGATTGAAATGATTAAGGTGAGGAAGTAATTAAAGGAAAATGAAAAAGTTTTGTATAGTTCTTTGTCAAACTGCGAACCTTATTACACTATTATGCTTTTAGCCTTGACTACCATTTATGAGGAACAATAGCTTGGATTTTCAAAGATTCCAAGGACAAACAGATGAACGAATACTTGAGAACAACAGTCACACAATTCTAACGAATACAATACCTTTAAATGCATAGCTTTCCGTACACGTCCAGCTTTTCAGATTTTGCCATCTCTTATGTTAATAAACATTTGTTATGTCACATTAAAACACACGCACACCAAGTACAAGTGCTCAAGTGCAATGGTTATAATTAACCCAAAGACACTGAAGGCATTTAAAGTGTTATATTTATATTGTGTTAAATGGACCATTTTACTTGTTTTAACAAGTAGTTTACAAAATGTTTATATAACTGTTCTATCACAACATTTGTTGCAGAACATATACAGTTGAAGTCCCCTGAATTATTAGCCCCCCCTGTTTATTTTTTTCCTCAATTTCTGTTTAACAGAAAGATTTTTTTAACACATTTCTAAACATAATAGTTTTAATATCTCATCTCAAATAATTGATTTATTTTATCTTTGTCATGATGACAGTAAATATTATTTGACTATATATTTTTCAAGACACTTCTATACAGCTTAAAGTGACATTTAAAGGCTTAACTAGGTTAATTAGGTTAACTAGGCAGGGTAGGGTAATTAGGCAAGTTATTGTATAATGATGGTTTGTTCTGTTGACTATCGAAACAAAATATAACTGTCGTGTTCGGGTCAAATCTGACTGATTTACAACTTAAATCACTCATAAATATTGTGTTTTACATCTAATTGCCTCAAGGCCTTATGGTACCCTCCACATTATGCACTTGAACATAAAAGTGATGATCACCTCTTTCATTGATTTTTTTTTGTGTTTTAATCAACCTTGTTATACCTGTGGTGTTCCCGGTCAAAAGTGACCGCCATAGGAAATGAATGGGTATCCAGGCTATACTCATCCATCAGACAGAAAACATCCCCATACACACTACCCCAACTCACTCACTCACACACACATTCCAGACTGAACAATGTCTTTTGCAGGTACACATCTATTTTCCCCGCTTATCTACAGTACCAATCCTTTTCTCAGTTTAGTGGCTAATTCATACAAGTTCTTTCTTTCTTTCTTTCTTTCTTTCTTTCTTTCTTTCTTTCTTTCTTTCTTTCTTTCTTTCTTTCTTTCTTTCTCTCTTTTTCTTTCTTTCTTTCTTTCTTTCTTTCTTTCTTTCTTCAGGCTAATTTTTAATTCTTCATGCTTAATTCTTCAAGCAGGAGCACTTTTAGCTTAGCTTGGCATCAATTATTGTATTGGATTAGACCATTAGCATCTCACTCAAAAATGACCAAGTATAACGAGTGCTAGTTCTGTGTCCAATGTCACCATCTATACCCTCAGTCACTAGCCAACACTCCCATTTTTCCCAGGAGTCCCGTATATCAGACCTCGTTTTGTTCTGTCCTCAACATTTTGGGACAGTACATAACACCCCCAGAACGCCATTGGTGTGAGGTCCGTGTAATGCGTCCGATCACTGAATAATGAGTAATAATTGAATAATTGAATTTATCTGCTCTCCACACAGTCGTCTATCTTGCTAGCAAAACAACATTCTTGTGTGAGTTATAGGGCCAGATGGAATCTGCGGACATTCTTTGCTATTTCTGCGGAGAATTTAAGTAAAAATCTGCGGATTTCTGCGGAATGATTTTAGGAGTATCATAACTAAAACCTTATATGTGAAAGAACAATGTATATCTTTTTAACTTTTATTTAATGTTTAAAATGCAAATCCAATTAGATTCACTTTATTTGGTAAACAAAGCAAGTCTCTCATATAATATATCTACTAAAAGACAGAAAATATTACTGTACAAACTGCATTGTACATAAATCATATTCATATTAATCAATAATATTACATTAATCAATTTAAAAACTGAATAAATAAAGATTTACACACATGTTCTCAAGTAAATAAACAGAATTAATGATGGGCTAAAAATCTGCAGAAAATCTGCGCTATTCTGCACCCGCAGATTCTGTATGGGCTTAGATGAGCAGATTTCCATCACACAACTATACACATGCTGAATCCTGACTAGAAATTCTGTCTTGAGAACAGCTCCTTCCATACATAACCTTATTTTTCTTTCCCTATGAAAATCAATCATATTCCTGGATCCTTTCTAAAATATCTCAGAATGGCTCTGTATTCTTTTCATCCTAATTCAGTCATTTAAATCCCACCAGCAGGATTTTGACAAGCACAAATCTCAACGCGTCTTCAAAGACCGGAAGAAACTGAAAAAAAAAAAAAAAAAACAGACTTGCAATCACTTATCATCAGTAAAAATACATGCAAACAAAACAATTTGTGGTGTTTGCGCATTTAAATAGTTTCACCAATAAATAATACATCATTCGACCAACCTGAGTGCTTTTTTATGGGGATTTGCAAATCACTGTTGCAGGTTGGCTTGTTTACTTGAAGGCTATTTTAAGAGGGAAAGACTGTGCTGAGAAGTTAAACACAGACTTAACAGCTCCACTGCTGGACATTTGTTTACAGACATTCACCCACCCCTGAATCTCCATCTTTTTCTCTTGCTCTGCTTCTGTCAGTCTTTTCTTGCAGTGTCAAAGGCAGTATGCAACTTGAATAAAGTGATGAATAAATAAATATGTTGCAGTCTGGCAGTAGGGAACTGAGTGTTATGAAAGAAAGCTGTCTGAGATGCTGCTGGGAGGATTGCTGATCGTCAGAACTGTTCTGCGGGTCCAGAGACTTCGAGTTATGGCAAACAGTGTAGGGAGTAACGCATTATAAAAGTAATGTAATTACAATAGCATATTCCTTTTTTTTGCTGTAACGCAGTAGCATAACACATTATTTATATTTTTTATTTAGTAATTTATTACATGTTGCAATCTCCATAACGCAAGTTACAATAACTAAAATGTACTAGAATGTTTTTTTTTAAAGAATGTACTAACACCACTAGACATTTACTCTGCATGTGCCAGAGGAAAAAGAAAAAGGTTCCTATTTACTGTTGCTGTGTTTTGATGTATCACCAGATTTTAGAAAGCTTTATGAATTATATACAGTTGAAGTCAGAATTATTAGCCCCCCTGAATTATTAGCCCACCTGTCCCCCCCCCCCCCCCCCCCCCAATTTCTGTTTAACAGAGAAAATATTTTTTTAACCTATTTCTAAACATAATAGTTTTAATTACTCATTTCTAATAACTGATTTATTTTATATTTGCCATGATGACAGTAAATAATATTTGACTAGATATTTTTCAAGATACCAGTATCCAGCTTAAAGTGACATTTAAAGGCTTAACTAGGTTAATAAGGTTAACTAGGCAGGCTGGGCTAATTAGACAAGTTATAGTTTAACGATGTTTTTTTCTGTAGACTATTGAAGAAAAAGGGGCTTAAAGGGGCTAATAATTTTGACCTTAAAATAGATTTAATAAAATTAAAAACTGCTTTTATTCTAGTCGAAATAAAACAAATAAGACTTTCTAAAGGATGAAAAAATATATCATCAGACATACTGTGAAAATGTCCTTGCTCTGTTACACAACATTTGGGAAATATTTAAAAAGGAAAAAAAAATTCTAAGGGGGGGCTATTAACTCTGACTTCAACTGTATATATGTACAGTATTATAGATTAAGCTATGCCTGTGATATTTAAGGCATAGTTTTCCACTTTTTGTCTTTTTTGTCATTTAATATATTCATGTAACAGAATATGCTTGTGTTTGTTCAATAAGTACACACAAGACGTGCTAATTATACAAAGCTTCTAGCGCTCAGTGAATTGGGGGGTTGTTTTTTAGAGAGAGAAGAGTGTTCCTAGGGCATACCTGTCAACATTGGGATGTGAAAATAAGGGATATGCTATAAAAAAATAAGGGACATGCCACCATAATATTGGATACCCCCCCCCCCCCCCTCATTTAAAAAATCCCCAAATTACTAAATCTGTTCATTTGGAGCTGTTTCATTGTAAATAAACCGTTAAAGGGTCAGTAATATGTTTTATTATTATTATTTACAAAAGAAAAATTAAATGGTATACATTAGCAGCAAATGCATTAGCAAACAGTTCAGCTTATTAAAATTAAAAGCTATTACAATGAATAACTTACACATTCTGATTAAAGAGCAATGAATGAATCTCTTATTTATTTAGATTTGTTTCTTTTCATTACATTAAATAACAGGTGTCACTTTAAAAATGCACAGGTCTAACGTTATAATGAAAGCTTGA
Organism: Danio aesculapii; assembly: GCF_903798145.1. NCBI lineage: Eukaryota > Metazoa > Chordata > Actinopteri > Cypriniformes > Danionidae > Danio > Danio aesculapii. The sequence goes on from NC_079457.1 coordinate 37,952,946, forward strand.
TTTCCTAACTTTTTATGCTCATTTAGGATGAAATTAGTTGTGTTTGAAAAACCTACCAAGATCGACATCTTTAGATATTAATATTATTAATTATGTGTATATGTCTGGTTTAAACATGCACCCAAAACCCAGACTTTCACTCCACTTCAAATCGCGTGTATAGGATCCGTTTGGGAAACAGCATCTATTCATTACTATGGACCGCGTCAGCTGACAGTCTTGCACCACTATATGACTGTTTTGAGGATTGCCTATGAAGGGGAGACTTGTAATGAAAAGGAAAGGGAATCCCGCCATAAACAAAGTGAAAGCACAGACCAGACTCACATTTAAGAGCAAGGGGCGGCCCCTGGTGGTTCGACGGTATGGGTTGCTTATAGGGAGGCTCTGTTCTTTAATGTTTATTTGCCACCCTTCAGAGAAAGACTGTAAAATACGGGAGAATCCCGGTAAAAACGGGAAGGTTGACAGGTATGTCCTAGGGTAGTTTGTCAAGCCCACTCACCTGTGTAATGCACACAGTGTTTTTTTGTGTGCCGATTTAAAAACATGTCTGGTGCAAATGTACATGGAAAGCATGAGGTGTGTTGATTTCTTCACCATTTTCAATGAGATTTGCACTAGCGCCTCCATGGCATCTGTCTTGAGTGACCATCAACCACTTTCTCAGAGGATGACACTGACAAACCCTTGCTGCAGTTCTGATATAAGTATTACTTATGAAGAAAATTAAAAAGCACGGCAGTGTTTGGGTGCTTGTTTTTGTTTGAGGTATTTAGTCTGGCGTTATTACTGAAATGTGTATGTTCCAAAAAGTATCAAGCTGATTGGTTAATTCAGGTCACATAACTCATGGTCCAGTTGTGGAATTCTGAAAAGTTGATGTTTTCAACTAGGTGCACATTGCTCCCTCTTTGCGTATACAAGCAGTGTCTCCATTGTGAATAACAAACTTGCATGTACCAAATATGTGATATGTGAAGGGCCCTTAATGAAATATTACACCGATAGAAATATAAAGTCTTCTTCTTCAATATTACTTCTGTAAAACTACTACATTTTTAATTTACTTGAGTTACTCACTGAAGAATGTTTATTTTGGGAAAAAGTCTTAATGAATCATCTGAATCAGTGAGTTGTTTATTTGGAGTCTAACTCGGAACAGATCATCTAAACAGTGTGTTTTTTTTTTAAGAGTCTAACTCTGAACAGATCATCTGAATCAGTGAGTTGTTTATTAAGAGTCTAACTCTGAACAGATCATCTGAATCAGTGAGTTGTTTATTAAGAGTCTAACTCTGAACAGATCATCTGAATCAGTGAGTTGTTTATTAAGAGTCTAACTCTGAACAGATCATCTGAATCAGTGAGTTGTTTATTAAGAGTCTAACTCTGAACAGATCATCTGAATCAGTGAGTTGTTTATTAAGAGTCTAACTCTGAACAGATCATCTGAATCAGTGAATTGTTTATTTGGAGTCTAACTCTGAACAGATCATCTAAATCAGTGAGTTGTTTATTAAGAGTCTAACTCTGAACAGATCATCTGAATCAGTGAGTTGTTTATTAAGAGTCTAACTCTGAACAGATCATTTGAATCAGTGAGTTGTTTATTAAGAGTCTAACTCTGAACAGATCATCTGAATGAGTGAGTTGTCTATTTGGAGTCTAACTCTGAACAGATCATCTGAATCAGTGAGTTGTTTATTTGGAGTCTACTCTGAACAGATCATCTGAATCAATAAGTTGCTTATTAAGAGTCTAACTCTGAACAGATCATCTGAATCAGTGAGTTGTTTATTTGGAGTCTAACTTTGAACAGATCATCTGAATCTGTGAGTTCTTTATTTGGAGTCTAAATCTGAACAGATCATCTGAATCAGTGAGTTGTTTATTTGGAGTCTAATTATGAACAGATCATCTGAATCAGTGAGTTGTTTATTTGGAGTCTAACTCTGAACCAATCATCTGAATCAGTGAGCTTGTTATTTGGAGTCTAACTCTGAACAGATAATCTGAATCAGTGAGTTGTTTATTTGGAGTCTAACTTTGAACAGATCATCTGAATCAGTGAGTTGTTTATTTGGAGTCTAACTCTGAACAGATCATCTGAATCAATGAGTATTTTATTTGGAGTCTAACTCTGAACAGATCATCTGAATCAGTAAGTTGTGTATTTGGAGTCTAACTCTGAACAGATCGTCTGAATCAGTGAGTTGTTTATTAAGAGTCTAACTCTGAACAGATCATCTGAATCAGTGAGTAGTTTATTTGGAGTCTAATTCTGAACAGATCATCTGAATCAGTGAGTTGTTTATTTGGAGTCTAACTCTGAACAGATCATCTGAATCAGTGAGTAGTTTATTTGGAGTCTAATTCTGAACACATCATCTGAATCAGTGAGTTGTTTATTTGGAGTCTAACTCTGAACAGATCATTTGAGTCATTGAGTTGTTACGTGTGTTTAGCCTGAAGCACAGCTTCAGCCGACAATCAACGAGATTAGCCGAGTCCAGGCGGAGGCGGAGTTGAATATGGAGCCATCAAGCGGGACATTTTGGGGCTGAAAGTTGCTGAATCGTTTGTTGGAGTCTATCTCTGAACAGATCATTTGAAACAATGAGTTGTTTGTTGGAGTCTAACTCTGAACAGATCATTTGAATCAATAAGTTGTTTGTTGGAGTCTAACTCTGAACAGATCATTTGAATCAATGAGTTGTTTGTTGGAGTCTAACTCTGAACAGATCATTTGAATCAATGAGTTGTTTGTTGGAGTCTAACTCTGAACAGATCATTTGAATCAGTAAGCTTTTTTTTTTTGAGTCTAAAAATGAACAGATCACTTGAATCAGCCAGTTGTTTATTTGAGTGTAACTTTGAACAGATCATTTGAATCAATGAGTTGTTTTGCGGGGTCGCATGGTGGCTCAGTGGTAAGCACAGTCACCTCACAGCAAAAAGATCTCTGGTTTGAGTCCGGGCTGGACCAGTTCGCGTTTCTGTGTGGAGTTTGCATTTTCTCCTCGTTTGGCTTGGGTTTCCAACGGTTGCTCCGGTTACTCCCACAAGTCCAAAGACATGCGCTATAGGTGAATTGGTGAACCAAATTGCCCATTGTGTATGAGTGTGAATGTGAACATGTATGGATGTTTCCCAGTACTGGGTTGTGACTTAAAGGACATAACATATGGAAGGGTATAACATGTATAAAACATATGCTGGATAAGTTGGCGGTTCATTCCGCTGTGTTGACCCCAGATAAATAAGAGACAAAGTTGAAGGAAAACTAATGAATAAACGAATGAATGAATGACCTTTTGCACTGACTGAGGGATTTCAAGAGATGCGAGATGTTTATTTGGTGCTATAACTATTAGTAAAAATAAAGAAGTAATGCTGTTCATTCTTTGAAATGAGCTTTTATAAAGAGATTTGTTAATCAAATAACCTAAAGTTAAACCTGTAAAATCTAAAATGTTGTTACCGTATTGTTTTGTTGTCCTGCCTTCCTTTTTTGTTGTAAATTTTATTGATTTTACATTTGTTACATTTGTGTATGTACCGAAAGACCTGAACTTAGTAATTTTATATTATTTACAGTACAGTACATTACTGTACAGTACAGTACATTACAGTACAGTACTGGTACAAACAAAAATGTAGAGCACTCTTTTTTTTATTCTTAACAGGACAAACAAGCTCTAAAGGGTTAAAACTACACACACCTTCGCTGATGGACTCAATTACCTAAATATATCACACCAGACTCATACTAATACTAATATTCAAATGTATTTTTTTCTTTATTTATTAAGAAATCACAACTTTTGCAAAGCAAGAATAGATTAAACAGATCAAAAGTGACAGTAAAAATTCTAAATTACAAAAAAAATGTTTAAAAAAAGATATTACTGATCCCTAATTGTAAAATGCTTTGAAAACCCCATTTATATAAAAAACATAAACAGTAAACTGTTATAATATTTAATAAATTTACTCTTTTTATTATTATTATCATTATTATCATTATCATTATTATTGTTATTATTATTATTATTATTATTATTAATATTTTAAAATCAAATTGAAACAGTTTTGGTGAATGCAGAATTTGCGCAGTACATACTATTCAAAAAGTTTGGTGCATTTAAAATGTTTTTAACTCTACTTTATATAAAGCAACTACTATTACATAAATTACCATCTAATTGGCACAAATATATGAACAGTCTGTGCACAGCATGATGTTTAGGCTTCATTTGCATGTAAATACTGTGTCCTATTTGTAATGTGTTGGTTTAGTGGTAATTACTAGAGATCCGAGAAGGTTTTTTTTTTTTTAATTCAGCTGAATGGGTTTCTCCATTATTCTCCAGGACCTGTTAGGTTCATGAATAATGGATTCTGAAAGAGAAGAGTGTGCTGAGATGTCACTGAGAGAGCGTAGAGATACAGGACTTTATACATACAGACACACACATACACACACGCCTTCACTGATTGACATAATTGCAATATATCACACTAGGTTTATACTTTGGATTATCATCATAGCATTTGCAGACATTTTTAAGTTAATTAAAATGATGAAATCACAGAAATCTCAAACACACATGCAACAAAACTACAAACATTTTCTAACTGAAATTAAAAAAAGGAATATACAAATTTAAAAACTAATTCAGAACATTAATAAAATGCCTCTCAATGATGTAAATTAATACTGTTACATTTATTTACTGTTATTATTATTATTATCATACTTATTAAAATGAAGCACAGTAATTTCTAATAATGTTAAAACAAATCAAATAACAGTGTAACAGTGACTTCAAGTCATACTTTTAATTAATTTAATTAGTTAATAAAAAAAAAGAAAAGAAAAGTCCCTTTTTACCCCTAAATTTCTTGTATTAAATTCAATAAAAATATGACCTGAAGTCACTGGTACAAACAAAAATGTAGAGCACTCTTTTTTTATTCTTAACAGGACAGACAAGCTCTAAAGGGTTAAAACTACACACACCTTCGCTGATGGACACAATTACCTATATCACACCAGACTCATAGTTTTGATTATCATTAGCATTTGCAGACATATTTAAGTTAATTAAAATATTTAAATCTAATAAATAATTTACACATCCTATCATACACCCTTCGCAATAAGGCGCAAGATCTGTTTGGCGCGATTTGTTGCTATTTTCAGACCAGCACAACCCTAATTTTCCTGTTTTGCTCCACGTTGTTAAAATAGCAAATCTATTTATGAAACTTTGTGGACTCATGGGTGTGCCGGTCTATAAAGGAGGTGGGTTAAGGTGCATTGTTGGTGCATTGCTATTTTGAGAAACTGAAATAGACCACACCATTGACCAACTAAAAGCTTGTCTAAAATCCAACGCACAGCGTGTTTTTATGTGCCTATGCAGGTTTAAATTATTAACACACGTATGGTGTACATCAATACACAAATATCTTTAGATATGAGAAAAAAAAAATTTAAGGATTAAAATGTTACAAAATGTACTATATAGACATAAAAACACTGCATCCATGCGTTCTACATGTCCGGGGGGCTTTATTCAGTTTATTCATGACAATTTGCATTTTTATTATCATGTTATTATTAGTAGTAGTATTATTTATTATATTCATATTTATATTTGTTTTAATAAAAACAAGTTTAGATTTGTTCATCTCTCGGGTTCTGGAGACGGATACATCACCATATGTGGCATAAAAATAAGACGTGTGTTTGGATATAACTCTCGTGTGTTTTTTGACCACACTTCGTTATTATTGTTCATTTATTTGTTTGCTGGAAATTAGAACCAAATTTAGAAATAGTTTTGAAACAAATCTTTGTGCTTAACAAACAAAATTAAATATGTAGGCTAATGTCTTCAGTGGAGTGCATTCAACACCTTATCCACAAAAGTAAAGGAGTAAAGTAATGGGGGCCGAATGGGGGAGGCTAATTCTTTATCCTCAAACAGATGGACTGTTAAACAGTTTTCTAGTTAGTGAAGCTTTTATTTTTTCCATGTACAAAGTCCGCCATGTAAATAGCAAATGCACCATGGTGCGACGCAACTGACTCTTAAAGGGAACGTGAGATGAGACTCTGATTGGTTTAATGATTGTTATGCTCAAAACACACTCATAACTCATTAAGAGAATAAGCACAACCCTGTTAGACCATGCGCAAACTGTATTTTTCTTTTTTTCACTTATTTTTATTTGACAAACTAACATAAAATATTTTAAAACAAGAATTTAAAAAAATGACAAACACACATGCAACAAAACTACAAACATTTTCTAACTAAAATAAAAAAAAGTGTACAAATGTTAAAAAAAAACTAATTCAGAACATTAAAAAAATCTCAACGATGCAAATTAATAGTGGGTATTTTTGTTTTCAATGCGTTAATAAATAAAACAAGAGTGTAACAGTGACTTGAGTCATATTTTTAATTAATTTAATGCAAGAAAAAAATAAAAGTCCTTTTTCACTTTTTTTCTGGTATTAAATTCATTTAAAATATGACCTGAAGTCACTGTTACGCTAAAAATGCAGAGCACTCTCTTTTTATTCTTAAGAAGAAAGACGAGCTCTGTGTGGGGTTAAAATCGTTTCGAGCTAATACAATTAATGTGGCAAGGTATTTCCATGCTTCTTTGACTAAAAATAAATCTCATTCAATTAGCAAATGTTATAATTATCAAGAGCTTAAATCCACAGGGAGGAAAGAAGCTCCTCTTCAGTGGATCCTGAAACTGCTGAACATTTAACATTCAAATGATCGGGATGTGCTTTTTAAAGCTTCTTAATGGTGCATAAATTACTGACAAATAAACTGCACATATTCAATCATATTACCATTCTCTTGCAGGTCTCAGGTGTTGCGGGTTGTTATTTGTATATTATCTGATAGTAATACGGCTGTTCTTGACTGAATGTTGCATCGATGTTTAATATTAACTAACTGCTCTGTGAGCTGCTGGAATTATTTACACATTTTCTACAGCGGACTCTTTGACAGGAAACAGCTGTTACAATCTGACCAGTCGGTCAAACATACAGACGTCGCTTCTACTCACCAGGTCAGAATGTATTTGATTAAAAATGCAGCAAAAACAGTATAATTATATTTCTATTGCACTAAACATATTATTTTTCCTTTGGTGGTAAAGATTGATTTTCAGCATCATTACTCCTCTGTTACAAACAATCAGGTAATAAATCATAAATGGTGATTTGCAGCTCTAAAAATATGTATTAATAATTATGTGGATCACAGTTTGCGACAGTTTTTTTTTTTTGTATTGTGATGCAGTTCTTAGAGAAACTAAATATTAATGACGGATGATAAAAAAGTGGGTGTGGCTAGTTTTTTCTACTGCGAACTGAATGCATGTAATAAAGTAGTCATTTCATTCAGAAAGATTGGGAAAAGAGTTTTAGAAGAGTTATTACAGCCTATGAGACACCTCTTCCTTACCGTTGTCAAAACTGACAGGTGGAGGAGCGTAGCTAAGTATGTTAACCACACAAAATTCCTCAAAGTCATGTAATCAGAGAATTTAACATGAAGTGCATTTTCAGATTTAAAATTTTAATTTTATATTAAGAGGGGGATTTTTTTTTTTTTTTTGCTTAATGACATAATTGTTCATAACAAAACTGGCAATGGAATATATGCCAATGTAATATATATATATTTATATATATATATATATATATATATATATATATATATATATATATATATATATATATATATATATATATATATATACATATTTCATTTGAACTTTAATACTGATACCATTTAAAAGACCAGGTTTATTGTAAATAAACGGAATGTACAGTAATTTAGAATTTGAATTCAAATGAATTAAGCATTAACTTGAACTGTAAATTAAAATCTATTTAGAAATTTCCAATATTATAAAATAAGCTAGTTGCAATTAAAATATTGAAATAAGGAAAATATTATTTTATATTATATTTTTATATTAAAAATGTATATTTTATTAATTATATTAAAAATCAACACTTTGCAAAAAACTTGCTAAAATGCAGACAGTAATGATATTTAATAAAATAATGTTAGCATATAATTATATTTATATATATAATATATATATTTTTATTTATATGTGTGTGTGTGTGCGTGTGTGCGTGCGTGCGTGTGTGTGTGTGATTATTTATAATTTATTATATAATTAATAATGCTATTTTTACATATAACATGTATATTATCATATAAATAATCATGTCATAATTTCAATGTGACGACAATGTGTATTTTTTATTTGAATGAATATTTATTATTATTATTATTTATTTATTATATATTTTTTTCAAATAAAATTTAAACTCATTTGAAACATTTGTTGCATTATTTACTGACAAACAACGAAAACAACAATAGTATTTATAATAATAAAAAAACTAATTTGCATAAATAATACATTAATTAATTAATTAATGCATGAATGAATACTAGTTAAAATATTAAATAAAAACTACAAAATTATACTTAATTATTCTAAAAGAACACAGCAGTTGACATATTTGTAATGGTACACAATTTTCTTTCAAATAAATGCTGTTGTTTTGAGCTGACAAAAATGTCCAGCAGCATAACAGTTGTTAACTAGAATAATCTCTGAAGGTTAAAGTCATACTGAAGATTAGAAAAACGATGCTGAAAATTCAGGAAATAGGCCCTTTACTGTAAAATGTAATAATATTCGACAGTAGCATATTAACTGATAATAGTTAATTAGTTAATAGTTAGTAACTAGTAAAGTTATGGTAACTAATAACCTTACGTTTCTGATTTTGATAGTAATGCAAAAATGTGCACCTTTTGTAAAACTGCTTTGAAATATTAATCATTGTGAAAAGCGCTATACAAATAAACTTGAGTTGAATCTTCAGCTATTTCAATTTTTACTATATACAGTACTGTGTCTCGCCATTTAATTAAAATTATGATATGAAACGTTCAGTATTTACTCTTTTTTTTCAGCTAGAATAATGTGTGCTTATGCTTAAAAATCTTAAAAAACTAAAAACTAGATTGCTAAATTGCAAACGGTGAGTAAAACAATAAATAAACTTACTCTCACCGTTGTCCTGCTCCACATCTCCAAGCACCATCGCCGGAACACCAATAGCCGAAGCCAAAACCCACACGCAGATATTGACCACCTTGGCCTTGTGTGGGGTCCGCATGTCTAGAGCCTTCACCGGGTGACAGACGGCCACGTATCGATCCATGCTCATCACCGTCAGGGTGAACACACTGGTGAACATGTTATAGTAGTCGATGGACACCACCACCTTGCACAGGGCATTACCGAACGGCCAGAAGCCCAGAAACACATCGGTGCCCTGAAAGGGAAGCGTAGCCAAAACCAACGCGTCGGCCAGAGCCAGATTGAAGATGTAGATGTTGGTCGCCGTCTTCATTTTGGTATATCTGACAGAGAAAGAGACAATAAAACAAGAGAATGAAAAATACATCAGATAAACACATTTATTCCTGACAAAACCTCAGAAAACAGATGAGCTGTGCTTCCCCTGGGCCATTAAAATGACATTTTTTGCATCAAATCTGCTTTGCTCTCTGATGTTTTGTCTGCAATCTGTTGTTTCATTTTGAAGGCTAGAAACCTGTGATTCCCACTGCGGAAAAGAAGCAGAAACAATTTAAGCAATGTGAGCAAAACACTGCCGTGTCAATAAGTTATTTGTTTGACAGCTGTTTTATGAAGTTTCAGGAAAGGTTGATGATACTTAATGTGCAAATCACATTTTTCATGTTCTGAGGAAAACTGACAGACAATATTATATTATTTCTGGCAAGGTAAATGTAAATTAAATCAGGGCTGTTTTTGCCAACTACACCTAAAGGTGCAATATGTAAGTTTGACACACAGGGGTTGAATTAGGTATTGCACTTCTGGATCAAAACAAACGCAAGTGCAGGTTGCCCAGATTGAAGACAGTAGCGAGTGATTTAAATCGTGTTCTAAATAAAAGCAACAGCACCCGATAGAAGGAATATTTTCCATATTAAAGGGAGTTTTTGTCCTGACCAACACAAATTGATATAAGAAACAGCTTCTATTGGTGAACAACAGAAAACTGACAATGATCATCTCAGGTTCACCTCATGAGCTTTATTTAGTGTTAAATGCTAACAATGTGAGTTTGGATGTCATTTTACATGACATTTATTGCCATACTACTGAAAGCAGCAACAAATAGTTCACCTCAGATCTTGAAATTGAACTTTAGAACTAAACACATATTGGTGATTCAGCATGTACACTTAATAATGTTAAAGAGCGTTAATATGTATTAATTTGATTATAATCCTTACCATTTCGCGGGTGAGTGTATATTCTGTGCTTCTGAATGGCTGTATTTAAATTTCTGTCATGTTTTTCGTCTGGTGCAGCCAGCCAAATTTATTATTACTGCAACTCTCGTCATGTATGCGTGTTGTTTGGACACTCGGTTACAATGTAACCTGCTCACCTAATGTTCACGTTCATAATATTTATATCATTATCTAATTAATTACCTCTTGTGCAACTGAATCTGCGTCTCATTTCAGAGTCTGCTACTGTCCACCAGAGGTCGCATGTCAGTCACAGACTCATGCTTTCAGAAACTTTCTGAATGAATAAATGAATGAAATACGCATTTTTATACCAAGGCAACCTAGGGTGCTGGACCATAATTGGCTAAACTTGCATTGGGCAGCTTAAAATTACCAAAACAAAGACAGCGTTCTTGCACGGAAAACACAAATTTTCAAAGTAGAATATCTGACTTCAGTTTTTCAGATAAACAAGAATGTTCACTTGGCATGTTTTTTAAATATCTGCAAACATATTATGGTATTTTTATGCTAGTAAACATTAATTCATTCTATTTTCTATAATCACAACAGTCTGCAGAAAATTTTTGATTGACATTCTCCCTTTGTACATGTCATCGGAGGGGGAAAGTCCCACCCATTAGTAATGATCCCTCCCTCATTAGCATAAACAGCCCTAAGTTAGAAGTAGGTGTCCACCATTAGAGTACCTGCTGAAGATAATAGCAAAGATGCAAACTAAATGTATGCGCAAAATCAGAATATAGCATAACAGACGTACGGATAAAGCAGTGTTTCCATCCAATGAGTGAAAGAGAACAAAATAATCACTTCCTGATTAACTGGTGCCAAATTTCAACAGTAAAAATGGAATTTGCTGTGGTAGGAGAAGCTGCGGGAATCTTTTCTTTATTTAATAAATTACTTGCACCCTTAGAAGATAATACAGACATGCAATGAATGCATGGTGGCGATTCAATTTTGAGACGCGGAGCACAGATGCTCTGGACAATTCTTGAGGCAATTAATAATATAATAGCACTAATACAGAAATGGTTATGCGTTTTAGAATGACCGAAACAACATTTCAGATGTTTTACAATGTGCTCAACCTGCTGGTTTGTCCATTCACACACATTTTTATCATCACATGATCTCATGTAAAAGTGTTTCCATCATAGTTTATGCACATTTATTTCTTATGGAATAAAAAGTTTATCCCACTTAGTTATGTGCATATGTTTTTCATGGCAATTTTCAAAATTTATGCGCATCATGGCATTTTCATCAACCGATTTCTTATGCACATACCCAAAATGCGTGTAAAATAGGTGCATGGAAACACAGCTACTCTCAGCAACTAAATGTTGAGTTTTAAGGTGCGTAAACGAACATTGTAATCTTCATAGACTGCCTTCTTCTGAGCAACTTTTTTGACATGTTTAAAGAGATAACCCTGTCCTGTTTTGAATCTGTTATAGGTGACATAGGTGTTTGTAGCTCCGCCTTCTTTTGAAAAGAGGCCTGGGAACACAAACTCATTTGAATTTAATGTGGCATCTTTTGGATTTGAATCAAATCAGTTTTTAAGAGTTATTAAAAATGATCTGTGGGGTATTTTGAGCTAAAACTTCACATACACACTCCAGGCACATCAGAGACGTATTTTACATCTTATAAGATTCCCCTTTAATGAATAATTAATAAAATTATATAGTTCAACATTATCTTACATTCTGGTTCGCAACAAACTTAAAACACTTATACAGTTAATTTACAGATAACTACAAAGATCAAAGTCTTATTTCTTTAAGTGTTGCTGAAAAAAAATATGTATTTATTTATTTACTTATTTATCTATATTTTCATTTAAACTGAATAGTCATATCTTGCAAAATAACTAAATTATGCAAAAATATTTTGTAGAAATAAGATTATTAGGTATTAGAAAATCATTATGTTTAAAATGTTTTGGAAAAAATCTTCTCTACATTAAACAGTACTCTCAAAAAACTGTAATTGTGTAATTAACTGTAATCATACTTTAAATTGAAATATTTTGAGCCACTTTTTTCCAATTTGAAGTAATCCTTAAAATCACCATTGAGTCTAATCCATTGTTTTGTTCCTCTGTAATCAAATTGACATTTAACAATAATGACAGTTAAATGTCATATTCAGACTGGTTGAAGATCTCCTTCATATAATTTGTTAAGCTGTGACTTACAGACTCCTGTTTTTCTGTTTTAATAGCTTTATATGACCAGTGTTTAGCTATATCACACACAAATTAAATTTATAGTCCACCCAAAAATTAACATTTACTCACTATTTACTCACCCTGAAGTGGTTATAAACCTTTCTCAATTTTTTTTAGCAGCTGAACACAAAAGAAGATAATTTGAAAAAAAAAAAACTGAAAACCTGTAACCATTGACTTCCACAGTAAAAAAAAAAATACTCTTGAAGTCAATGGTCACAGGTTTCCAACATTTGAGAAAAACTTACTTTGCATAAGAAAACAAAAACAACAGAAAAATAAATAAACAAAAACAAAACTCAAACAGATTTGAGACAAGTGAAGGGTGAGTCAACCATGACAGAATTTTCAGTTTTAGGTGAACTATCCCTTTTAAAAATACATTGTTGAAAATCATGGTGCAGCTACTGTGTATATGTACTTGCTGCATTGCAGATGCCAATATTTTAACCATTTATAAAAGATGAATCACTGCCTGAACATCTGAGCTAGTATTAGACGTGGATTTGAACATCATGATCATGATTTTCAATGGTTTTACAGCACATTCTGAGTGTATGTTAGTGCCATTTGTTGTTTGCTTTTGGCATCTGTGTTTAGAGCCAGAATCGGTGATGTCAGACTTAACAAGCAGATAATATTTACATAATAAGAACATTATACTTATAAAGCAGTCTCTTTCTCAACTGTAAATGTAAATGCAATTTACACAGCAAGTAACCCTGCACAAGACCAAAAAATACAGTCAATAACAATAATAAAACAAAGTCAATCTGCAAGTGCTATATTATTCTTTAATGAAAATGTGTTTATTGTCAGCTCATTAGTAACTTGTTTCTGAAGCCTGTGAACATGATTAAGGTTTAGAGCCATTATAAAATCAAAAAGACTGTATTGGTTTTTTTTAGAAATATGTATATATGCAATGTGAACACTGTGATCTGCCATGAGCAGCTCATGACAACAGTGTTTACAGTGTCCATGATTGACAGTTACAGCATTTAAAAATGCAACATATGCCAAACATTTTCTTATAGCAAGAATGCCAGAATTTCACCTTAAATTAGGGCTGGGTAATATTGCAAATTGTGTTAAAGAGACTCTTAAACTTGATAAATAAAACATTACAAAATTTGTGCAAGTCTGAATAACAATAATAATACAGTAAACCTCAAACTCTGTAAACATAACTAATTATGATAATCAAATCTGAGCTTTCAAGTAAAGAAACTAACACTCATAATTCAAATACATACTTCAACATTACAAATTGTGAAGTTGTATGACTACATTACACCTATGCAAAAAAATCTTTCAGATAGGGTGCTAGTGGCTGGGATGCAAAAGAAAAGAAACCAAAAAGCCACTCTGACAACAACCTTACATCCTTTTTATTTACAATCTCCTCACTGCTGCTAGTCACTGCACTCATTTTCACATTTGTTGTTATTCTGACCTGAAGTGACAATGACGCAACCCTAAACTCACACTTGAAAAGTGCCAGCATGTGATTTCCTTCACCATTTTCAGTGTGCTTTGCAATGCGCGTAGTTGTACATTCATACTTCTGCGTGCTGTTTCTGTTGTTCTGCAACAACACTTCCAAAACGCTAGTTGGCAGTGAGGTGTTTATGTTTCTCTGTGTCAAGTTTCTTCGCTGGTGTTTTGTTTTTTCTGAATGCTTCCTTAATGCATAAGTGGTTCAAACTCGCTCATTTTGAGGCAGGAACCGGCGGACGTGCAACAACTTTCCATCCGAAGCTCCTTCACGGGACTCCACACCTGTAAACAATCGCTCCATTGGGCTCGTGCGGCTCTCAGACCCGTCCACACTTGTCAGCGCTACCAAGCCGACCAATCACAGAGCTTGCACTACATGTCGTTGCGACATGTAGTTACATTTTTTGAGAGGTGCGCGTCAGCGTCGCAGACGGCCATATCGCATATGCGTGCGCTTGCACGAGTAAGTATAAATCAGCCTTTACTAGTACCAGGTTGGAGCTCCTTTTGCCTTCAGAATTGCCTTAATCCTTCATGACATAGGTTCAACAAGGTGCTGGAAATATCCTCAGATTTTGGTCCATAATGACATGATAGCATCACGCAGTAGCTAAAGATTTGTTGGCTGCACATCCATGATGCGAATCTCCCATTGGACCACATCCCAAAGGTGTTGTATTGGATTGATTTCTGGTGACTGTGGAGGCCATTTGAGTACAGTGAATTCATTTTCACGTTTAAGATGATTCTCGCTTTATGACATGGCGCAATATGCTGCTGGAAGTAGCCAACAGAAAATGGGTACACTTTGGTCATAAAGGGATGGACATGATTAGCAACAATACTCAGGTAGGCTGTGCCAAGTGTGCCAAGGAAATATCCCACACACAATTACACCACCACCAGCGTATTGATACAAGGGAGGATGGATCCATGCTTTCATGTTGTTGACACTAAATACTGATCCTACCATCCAAATGTCGCAGCAGAAATGGAAACTCATTAGACCAGTCAATGTTTTCCAATCTACTATTGTCCAATTTTGGTGAGCCTGTGCGAATTGTAGCTTCAGTTTCTTGTTCTTAGCTGACAAGAGAGGCACCAGGTGTGGTCTTCTGCTTCTTTAGCCCATCTGCCTCAAGGTTGGACGTGTTGAGCATTCAGAGATGTTCTTCTGCATACCTCGGTTGTAACAAGTGGTTATTTGAGTTACTGTTGCCTTTCTATCAGCTCAAACCAGTCTGGCCATTCTCCTCATTCTCCGCTCACTAGATATTTTCTCTTTTTCACACTATTCTCTGTAAACCCTAGAGATGGTTGTGCGTGAAAATCCCAGTAGATCAGCAGTTTCTGAAATACTTCTGAAATATCGTCTGGCACCAACAAACATTCCACGTTCAAAGTCACTTAAATCACCTTTCTTTCCCCATTCTGAAGCTTGATTTGAATTGTCAACATACCTAAATGCATTAAATTACTGCCATGTGATTGGCTGATTAGAAATTTGCATTGATGAGCAGTTGGACAAGTATACCTACTGTAATAAAGTGTATACTTAAATGCATACTTTAACATTACTTCATAAAATGAGCCTAAAGTTTACTTTTACATTAACAAATAAAACTATCAAATATTGCTGAGGAATATGTGCAAAGTAAAGTAAAGCAAAATCACAGCAGTTCCGTTAAACTTTCTTTGTTATGCAACAGCGAGAGCCAGACAAAGAAGGGTATAGTGAAAAAGAAATGAAACAGAAACACATCCTCCTCCAGTCCTGAGTCACACAGGTGTAAAGCCATTTTAATCATCCAACACCAAAAACACAACCATGGAGAAAAATAATCACCATGTTGAACCTCCCAGGAAGTGAAACATAAGATCTGAATTGTATTCTCATTCAGACACGTTTTCACATTTCCTCAGTACAAACACCGACAGCTGCTTCTGTCAAATGACACCAGTGTGATTGTTGTTTCATTGGACTTCATGAGCATAATTATAAGTCAGTATGAGTTTTGTCAGTGTGTGTAAGAGCTCCAGCAAGAAAATTTGCATTCTTATGAGCCCCTGTGGGTTTACAGTGTCACGCTGAACCGGGAAATGAAAACAACACCCTGTTTCCACTGATATATCGCAGTTAATAAGCAGTGAACACACTTCTTCGTTATAAGTTAACAGGAATTATATTATAACTGCCTCATCACTAAGTATGCCTTAACTGGTGTAATCACAACAATGCACTGCTTAAATTACAGTTCACCATGTTAATGAATCTCAGGACAAAGTTCGGTATCTTGCAAACTAAACAAACAAATAAAGAAGCATATATCACTGAATATGTTAATTAAGTAATACTGAGCATTAAGAATTATTCAGAAATGATTTGAGCTAGGTTTACAATGAGGCCATCTGATATTAATAAAAGCTTGCTCTCAGAAATTGAGTTAAAAATCACCAGACACAAACTATATAAAAAATATAAAAAGCATCATAAATAAAAGCATTATAAATAAACGCATCAACAAACACACACACACACACACACACACACACACACACACACACACGCACGCACGCACGCACGCACACACGCACACACACACGCACACACACACACACACACACACGCACACACACACATGCACACACACACATGCACACACAAGCAGTAACTTCCATAGATATTTTAAAAACTTTTTTAGATATTTAATATCTGTACAAGTTGAATTTGTGTCATATGGCTTTCAGAAAAGTTTATGTAATGGCATTAAAGGATCTTGGACTGACATGATTGAGATGTATTCGCCTACGCTTCAGTTCTGCTTCTTCCATTTTCTCACAAATCCGTCTGTAAGAAAATGAAATGTGTGTTTTTATTACTCAGTGTGTGTCTGCACCGTCATGTCAAATATTAAGTATTTTGACAAATCTGTTTAAACCTAAGCGAATCTACCTCAGCGGAGCCTGTGTGACTTTAATAAACTCACTGCAGGTGGAATATGAAAAGAGGACCTCGATGAAGATTGACTTTTGCCATTGCTTGATTTCATAAATATCTGATGGTGTTGACAAGAGGGACACAGCTCTGAAATCTAATAAAGACTTACATTTCTGAAATTACATCAGGGTTTAATTTGGGCCGGGGCTGTCTGGGGTTGACCGCAGATGCCACAGACTCCAGGGTTTGACATTTACACTTCATTAACGCGAGACAAGTAACCTGATATAAACACCAAAATAACTAGGCTAAATCTCAACTATTATTCTAATTGTATTACATTAAGAGTAAGTGGGAAATAATAGACAGCTATTATATATAATGCATAAACTGACGGTATAAGGTT
Source organism: Danio aesculapii (assembly GCF_903798145.1). NCBI lineage: Eukaryota > Metazoa > Chordata > Actinopteri > Cypriniformes > Danionidae > Danio > Danio aesculapii. Next base: position 37,970,459 of record NC_079457.1, read on the forward strand.
ACAATGCTGAGATAAGGCTTGCGCATCCTTTTAAGTAGAACCAGGCAACACCATAAAACTTGGCATACTGTGATAAATATTCAAACTGGAAAGTTTTTAAATTTAAAATACTGTTAGTTATGCAACATCTGACAATATTTTTACCATTTTCACCATTGCTGTTGAATGCTTCAGAATAAAAAAGCTCTTTACTCTTCATATTTTGTATATTCTCTTATGAAACTCTACCGACCCAGATTGGTAGGTATTGATGGTACATATTGATACGTACCCCTATATACATTTCTGGAGATCACGAAGTACGTCACATAAGGTACATTTTATGCAGTTTTTCTTTTCGCGAATCCACCAGAGGCCGATGTGTATGCTTTTCCAGATCTCAAATTTGTCCCACGAGTGTCATTCGTGCCTGCAGTTCTCGCGTAAAATCCACCAGATATCACTGTTGACTGACTGACCGACCAATCAATCCCGCACCCACCACCTTCCCTAAACCCCACCGATAGTGAATATAAAAGAAACAAAAGCCGGCAGTGGCATCATACTGCCCCGTAGCGTTCGTTTTAAAGATGAAATGCTGTTATACGTAGCTTTTGCTACATAATTCGCCCTTTCCCGAAATTTATACGGGAGTACATTTTCACGATGAGCCTGTGTTGGAATTTATTCACTATTTACTTTTCCTCAACCTTTATATATTTTTTTCTTTCTGTAAAACCCCAAATAAAGTATTTTGGAGAATGTTAGAAACCAGTAACCACTGACATCAAAGTCAAAGGTTATAGGCTTCCAAAATGTTTTCTAAATATCTTCATTTTTGCTCAACAGAAGAAAGACACAGGTTTTGAACAAGTGGAGGGTATGTTAATGATGACCGAATTTTCAGTTTTGGGTGAACTATGCCACACGAACTGGAAGTCGATTTTATTTAAGTGGATTAACTTGCACAGATGAATTGTTTAGCTAAATAATAACAATGTGCGATCGCAAAATAAACTTAACTGATAAACAAAAACATAAACAAAATGATTTTTTTTCAGTGTGCTACATCTATAAATCTATCTATTAGGGGTGTAACCTATAGGGATGTAGATATATGTATTCGCCACCCAAACCATTACGGTATGCAACACAGGCTCATTCTGAAAACATAGTCCAATATGCATCCCAAGAGACAGCAAATTATGTAGCCATAGGTACGTATGGCTGCATTTAATTTTTTAAACAACCGCTACGGGGCGGTATGACGCCATTCCTTTTCGCGCTTACCAGCTGACCGTTTACCTCCTTATGGACGACTTTCCCGCTGTAACCAGTTTGTCCCGTTAGCTTGCTATGTATGTCGGTGGACTTCAGACGCAGAGAGGAGTTGACCATGACGACAGGGTTCGAGAAAGCAGGTAAGACAAAAACAGAATCCAAAAAATAAAATAAACAAGTAAATAACAGGTTGAGAATGTGGAAAAATCTGAAAACGTGGTAAAAATCAAATGAGGGATTTTCTTTTTCTGGTTTGCTTTTGAAAATTGTTGGTTGGGTTTAGGGAAGTGGATGGGCCGTTCAATCAATACAATTGGTTGGGTTCAGGGAAGGAGGAGGGTGGGTCAGTCGATTGGTCAGTCGGTCAGTCAGTCAGTCAGTCAGTCATCCAGTCAGTCAACAGCAGCCTTTGGATTTATGCAAGAACAACAGGAGCGAATGGCACTCCTGAAAGAAATTTGCGATCTCAAAAAGTGTACACAGTGGCCTCTCGCGGAATACGTAGACGTATTTTGCGGCCTCCAGAAATGTATATAGAGGTAAGTTTTCAGAATGAGCCTGGGTTCGTGTGTCACAATTCGGTTTATGCACTTTCACAGTGGACACAGTCAGTAGTCACTGGAGTTAGGCAGGAAAGACCAGCAGTGCAACAACTGAACGTGTCTTTGCTTCTGAAAAACGCAAAAAGTGGTTCTGCCTTGTTGCTATTCTCATGCCTGTTTCGTACACAAATCCTTTCAAAACTTGCCCCACCCTCAAGTTTTTTGATTGTTCCACTGCTGTTGAACTGACATTACTGAGCACTGCAGCGGGTGAAAGTTGAAAGTTGTTTGTTTTAGCTTGACATGCCGTCTAAAACAATGCGGTGCTCATTATGTTTGAGGTACTGCAGAAGATCTATCTATCTATCTATCTATCTATCTATCTATCTATCTATCTATCTATCTATCTATCTATCTATCTATCTATCTTTCTATCTATCTATCTATCTATCTATCTATCTATCTATCTATCTATCTATCTATCTATCTATCTATCTATCTATCTATCTATCTCCTAATATCATTAAATAATAATGTAATATTCTAATGACTATATTGGACTTATTGTATATTGTCCTTGAAAAGCTTGGTGAATAAAGTTGTGCTCATGTTGCGCCTCGTGTGTTTGTCAACTGCTGTGCTGATCTGGGTTGCCTTTTCCAATGGGTTGCCAAGTCAAACTGAAAAAATAGAGAGATTAAACCGTTCACAGCAGGCCTAGTTGTAGCAAGAAAATCTAAAGTTGGACGAGCATAAGAAAATCTCACTGGACGGCGAGCGTTTGCTTTGAAATGCGAAGACTGAAGGCTGAGATTCAGCCTCTGTTAGTCTGGGATGGAAGGAGGAAGGGGCTCGTGAGAATTGTGGTTGATCTTGCACTGACAGCATTTCAACTCCTTGAAAACCAGACTGGGATCAGACAGCAGTGAAACTAGACCCAGGGCCTGAGAGTGCAGAAGCGAGAGATCAATGAAGTGGAGGGATGGTGGGAGAGAAAGAGAGAGAGAGAGTAATCAAGGTTGAGACATCAGGGAGGGAGAACAGCGTTCAGATCTACAGAGATGGTGATGAGGCTGCAGTGCAAACCAGTGGGAATATATTCATACCCGACCGCTTCTCTTTCCGCCTCTATAATCACATCTCATTTACACAGTCTTGGCCTCAATGTCTACAGACAGTTTTGGGTTTGGGCCAGACTCGGCCCATTAACTAAGGCTAAAACAGGAAGTATAAGACAAAATAAAAGAGTTCTCTGGTTTGTTTTTCCAATTTAATTTGGATTGTAATTGAGTGCTGTTGTATTAGTGTACTTAAAATCCACTTTAGACAATGCCTAATCTGTTAAAGCTAAATGAACATGTAGATGGATTATATTGACTTATAAAATGCAGATTGGTCATTGCAGAGTTTGCTGAAGTGCAGACTGGCTTCACTAACCCCAATTTACTTACTGTACATGTATCTAATAGACTATAAAATATGCAAGCACTTTTATTACATTTTGTAGATGCATGGACATGTATGTATGTATGTATGTATCTGTCTGTCTGTCTGTCTGTCTGTCTGTCTGTCTGTCTGTCTATCTATCTATCTAATCTATTTGTCTATCTGTCTATCCCTCTATCCATCCATCCCTCCATCCATCCATCCATCCATCTAAATAATAATGTAATATTCTAATGACTATTTTATATATATATATTTTTCAATTTGTCCTTGAAAAGCTTTTAAAAGGAAGGTGAATAAAGTTGTGCTTCTGTTGTGCTTTGTGTGTTTGTCAACTGCTGAGCTGATCTGCATCGCGCCTTTTCTTTTCCATTCAAGAGTTTTGTTTGGTAAATTCTGATTACAAATTTGCATATAAGATTGAATATTCTATTTGCATATTATTAGAGTTCATATGCTGATATTTATAAGCTGGTAAACTGCCAAAAACAAAAATTATTTGCATAACAGTACAACAAATACTTTGGTCCCACTTCATATTACAGTTTTTCTCCATTGGTTTAGCGCATTTCTTGAAACAGGAATTATATTCTCAAAACAACATGGACAAACCTCCAAACCACTTGGCAATTGTTCACAACAGACTTTATTTTCTCATTCATTTAATCAAATTGCAAATGTCTAAGTACATTTTGCAAATGATTAAGTACAGGTAGCCGACATTTAGCACGATTTCCAAGTAAATAGATCAAGTTGATCTAAACTGATTCTCAGTTCAATGGTTGTTCGCTCCAAAATATGCCAGCATCATTTCATTGTATAAGTCATCACATGCACAATTGTCTGTTCAATTGTCAAAATTAGTCAAGAACATAATATCATGAATACCATATATGAATCAGTGGAACATTTGATACATTTATTACAGCAATTGACAGTCAGGTGAAACTAGAACCTGACTAACAAAGGAAGAATTTCACACATCTCAGATAACCAATCAAGCACTGTAGGCTGGATATAATTTTCATTGTTTTTTGTTTGTGTGTTTACATTACAGTATGTTTTTTTTTATTCTGATGTATGGAAATTACTTTATGTGTGTGATTGATAATGGTTAAAATTTCCTTGGCAATATGAGTGCAGTGTGTGATGTCAAAACTTGGAGGCTACTCTTAAACTAAAATCTTTTTTTATAAATTTTATAAATCTTATACATTTATTTTATTTAGTTTTAAACACAATTGCATTCTGTCAAAAGACAAAAAACAGTAGAGTAACCATTTTCAAAAACTGGGCTAAGACTGAAAGGTGGACATGAGGGATATTTCAATGGTCCTCTGTGATAATGACAAAACAACTAAACATTTTGACTTGCTGTGCTTACGCAATGCCAAAAGGACAATGGATTTTGGGTGCACTGACTGTTTAAATGAGAAGGAAATTTAGTTTTGACACACGGGTGAACAGTTTCGGGAAATATATGAGCTTTTGCAAGTAAGCTATAGTGTTGTGCTAAACTTAAGACAATCTTACAAAACAATCTTATAGTGTTAAAAATGTAATTCCCGTTTCAAGAAATGAGCCAAACCAAGTGAGAAAAAAGTGGCTTTAACTATGTATCTGCATCAAAAAATAAATACAATCTACTTTCTGTGCTCCTAATGTATTGCAGAACACTTGAAGTGGAATACAGGTAGGTTAGGGACAGGTTTGGTGGTATGGGTAGGTTTAAGGGTTGGTTAAGGTGTAAGAGATGGTCAACAGTGTAATTAAAGATGTAATTGCAGAAATGAATTACAGATGTAATTACATGCATGCATTTAATCAATCATAAATACAATGTAAAACATATTTACACAATATATACATTGTAACAAATGATTAATTTCAGTGTAAGTACATATTAGTTAAAGCCAATTAATATAAATTGGGATGACTTTTAATTGTATTTTAATTCACTATACTATTTATCAATATTTCCATTTGTATTGTGTTAAATACATGCTATGTTGGTGTTAAACTTTTAAGTTATCATATTTAAGTAATCTGTAAACAATTGAAATGATAGTACTGACATTATTCCCTTAGTTTGAGATCATTTCTAATTTTGGTTCATGAAGTAGTCTCTCTATATATTATGAATCCATGGAAAAAAAGTGAATAATCACTTGATCTCTGGTATAAATATTATATGACCTGCCAAGTTAGATGATATATTCACGCTAATTGTGCAATTTTTTTCATGTCACTGAAGTCACAGGGGAAGGGTTGAGGCTGATGAAATTTAATTTCATTTCTGCAGAGTAATTTCTCAAATGTTAATAAAGCAGAAGAGTGAGTGTGGGAGAGGAAAGAGTGTTTCTGTAGACTCTCACTCCAACACCTCATCTGACAAAGACATTCACCAGCTTTACAGAAGACCCCCTGAGCGATGACTGTTCACAGAGGGGAAATGAAATAGGATTTCAGAAACTAAGAATATGTGGAGAGTTACATAAAATTGTGTGCTCATATACAGGAGAGGCCAAAAGTGATGTCTATTTGCACAGTATTTGCTTTCAATGGCCATACAAGTTTAATTAAGCCATCAAAATGAGTCTGAAAATTACATAATACGAAGAGAAATGTCAGGGCTTGATGAGGAAGAGGTGAGGACTGAAACACAGAATGGAGTATGGGCTTTACTGAGAATATTATACTCAAAAATATTTACTAAAACTACGCTTAGGAAAAACTTTAACTAATAAACAAAACTAGCAACACAGGCTCACTGGAAATATGTTTCAGCTAATACATTTTGTGAAATGACAAAAAAACATACATTTGATAGCAGTTTCTCTGTAAAATTAATGTTATGGGGCAGTATGAGGCCAACAATTTTTTTTTTTTTTTCACACTAATGACATTTACTGGACATATTATTGACAATTAAAGCATTTATTTCATGCAGTACTTTGCACAACACCAAATAATTACCACAAACTTAATGGTGTCTATGATATGTAATGAAATGCATTTGCCTCAACTATCTACTGTATCTGCATATGGATAACTGTTGTACTGTTGTACTTGTGATGGGTTTAGGTCAGTGCCTTGGTTGGGTTTAGGTCAATGGTACGCTATTTGACAAGCCCCACCTTCTCGCTGATGTGTAGAATAAGGACATGTATATGAAAAGTTCAATTAAACATCCTCTAAAGCAGTGTTTCCCAACCACAATTCTGGAAGACCATAAACTTTACACATTTCCATGTTTCCTTAACCAAAAACACCTGATTCAGATCATCCGCTCATTAGCAGAGACTGAAAGACCTGTAATGGGTGTGACAGGGAAAGGACACATCCAAAGCATGCAGTGTTGGTGGTCCTCCAGGGACGTGGTTGAGAAACACTGCTCTAAAGCCACAGTCCCACTAGAATTTGAACATTAGAAATTCTTTTTTATGGCAGTTTGAAAAGGGGTGGGATAAAACAAAATGATTAGACATTAGCCCCTTTCACACAGTAATACCGATAAATATCCGGAAAATTTTTGTAATGACTTTACCAGTAAATTCAAAAAAGTGCTGTTCACAGACGCTAGGACGTTCTGGAAATTTTCAGGAAAAGTCTATTCACATATCCATTCCAAAATACCGGTAAAGTCTGACATCAATAAACAGAAATGACCTCTAAATGGCTGTGCTTGTATTTCTAAACATAGATGGGGTTGTGCTTTTAATGATGGCTTCACTTTTATTTAAAGCTTTAGCCTTCATGCAGCTGCTTTTGTCCTAGAGACACCCAAAGGCAGAAGCCTGAACCGCAGCTAAATGTTTACACATTTGATTACATTACAAAATCAGTGGATGAATAAGTATTGTGAACAACTTCGACGAAAACATATGGAGGAACACTTTCGCAAGTCGAGATAATAATATGTGTATGTGCTAGCACTCACTGGAGCACTCGTCATGTGCACACTGAATCAGAGCTTGAAGGTAAACAAATAGCGATTTATCAAAAATTTTTTACACAGTTGGCATTAGGAAGGAACATAGAAACATTATCTGACTAACATCTAGCAGCTAAATGTGTCTGGAAAAACATTCAAAGACTTTTATTTTCATAAACAGAGCGGATGTGAATGCCTCTGAATGTTCTGATTGGCTGGAGTAGACGCCTTACGTCACAGCACTCTAAATGTGAACCCGCTCTTTCCAGCAATTTTCCTTCTGTGTTCACACAGAGCAGCGTTCTGGCAAATTACCGCTAATGTTACAACTTCTCTTTCCGGAAAATTGCTGGAACTAATTTATCAGTATTTTCAAAAAGAGCTTGTTCACACATGATCCCTTTCCAGAAAATTGCCGGTAAGTATCCGGAAAGGTCTGTATGTGTGAAGGCGGCTATTAATGAGGCAAGCTATTTATTTGCTCCATATTTTACATTTCTGTAAAAAGGATGTTTAATCTTCTATCAGTCTTACATAATTACATGATGCAATTTTATACGTCAGAGTTCACCAAACTTTGCACAAGTTTGTGTTCCCATCTGGCACATTCACATGTATCAATAGCTGTTTCCATCAACCTATTTTTATGTGCATTTTGGAATATCGTTATATAATTTTATAATATATATTTTTTTATAAAAAAAAACCTTGGATGGAAATGCCAAGATGCACATACATTTTGAATATGCACATAAAAAAAAATATGCGCACAACTAAGTAGGATAAACTTTTTGTCCGATAAGAAAAATGTGCATAAACTACGATGGAAATGCATTTACCGATTAAATTCAACCATGTGCATCAAAAAAGTCATGTGATTTTGCTTTAACAGATCATGTGATAACAAAAAAGGCAGAAAGTGACAGATATGTTTGGGTGGACAATGAGGTCTGAACAATTTTAATGCTTTAGATTTTTTTAGATACAAGACAGAAGTGACTACCATCCTTAGTGGAAAACCTCAGGGTGGAGTGGACATGATTCTAAAAGGATAATGAAAAACTTTTTAACTAGCAGCGTTCCCAAAGAGCAGTCTCCTGCCTCCGAAAGCAAGATGACATGACTGTGCACATTGCGTTTTGTTTACGTGTTCTAAGATGCAAGGAAGTTACTATATACAAAAAAGACATTCTCCAAACGCAGCAACTTCCATTTTTCTTTCGATATTTGGCGGCAGTTTATCAAGAAGTGATGATTTTGTCCTCTTGGACTCGTTAGATGGAAACGGTGCTTTATATGCAAATGTTTTATGCAATATTCCAGTTTTGCGCATACATTTAACTCACATCTTTGGATGGAAACATGGCTAATGGAAGGTCCAGTCCAATTCTATTTTTGGCATTTACCTTCAGGAAATCACTGAAGGCAATTATATCATGTTATCATAACGATGTAATGTGGCAATATGATTGTAACTGTACTGTGGATTTACACCGTGGCCATATTCATCTATGTAAACACACAAAAACAACATTAATGTTATAGCCAACACTGTAAAAGCTCATAGAAAAGAAGCTCATAGAAAAGTCTAGTGGCTGGGATTTTTATTTTAAATGCATGACTGTAAAACACAAACTCTGTTATGAATGTATTAAAACATATGCTTGTCTGTTGTTAAAGTTTATAATAATGACAAAAAAAAAATACTGTGCATCTCCTTACTTCCGTGTGCAGCCATTCTGCCATTGTAAATGGTGTATTCTGCGAAAATTTCTTACCCCTTGGTTTCGAGTGTGGTCCTGAAAAAATTCTGTTTGAAGGGGTATCTAGCCCTTCCCCTTAGCTCTACGCCTTCAAGCTAAAGCAAATTGAGACGGGCTAAGGGTTGAACTGGGATTGGGCCTAATGCTATGAAAATTGCATAAGGCCACCATTTCAGTAACACATTTTAGATTCAGAAAAATATTGACAGTTCCCTCTAGTTGATTTGTTATCTGAAACGTGCAACCCAGAGAAGCATATTTTACGCTTTGCAAAAACGTAGGCTGATGAACAGATTAGTATTGAGCCCAGGCTGAGTAAAAGTATCACAGCAAGAAATTCATGGAGTGGAAGCTACAAAACACAAAAGAATATGTGTTTGTGTAACCTTAATGTCGACAAATGTTTACTCTAACAAATCTGTGCAAACTGTGGTTACTGCAGTTTTATATAAATATAAAGAAAAGCCCACAAACCATTTGCTGGCCGTGTGTGTCATTAATCATAACCATGTCTGTCATGTGTAAATATGACATAAATGCCATGCTGAGGTCTGAATGATGCAGTTACTGGTGTGGAACCTTGCATATGGGAGCAATAACACATTTTATGGTCGCTCCTCCTCAGCAGGCAAAAGACAGCTTGATTCATGAATGATGGATGACTTGTTTGAATTGTCAACATCCAATACATTTTTAATAACAAAACAAAAACTTTATCGACACTAAAACCCTTTTACACAACTTTAGATTGAAAAATCAAACATTGTGCCAAAGAGAAAAGATTTGTTCATGAAAACTCAGTCGTTCTGTGTGAACTCTAGAAATAAAAATTGTCTTCTGTTGAAGAACTACTTCAGAATTAAATTAGTTCATCTTGTGTACCATAACAATGACTGCTCTATCCATGACCCTAACTGATCAACTGTCTGAAATGCATTATTAGTCTTTTAAGATGTTGTGCAATGGTTTTATGAGATAAATTTACAAGGACAGCTTTAGAAAATTATATCAACTGAATGTGCTGTCGTGAATTTTTATTACTACACACACTGAGAGAAATATTGTCACTTATTGAGTCAGATTCAGCTTCAAGGAAATAAAATAGAACACATTGAAATAATTGAATACAAAGACACATATAAATCAATGTATACACTTATAAGTTTTGTCATTTGTAGGGAGACAGAAAAAACAAGGTTGTTAAACTTTATCCTTGGCATGTGAAAACATGAAGCCAGCTTGATTGCTTGTATAATGAAGTACAAAGTGAGTAAAATATAGGGAAATTCAACATTAAATCTATAACTGTCAAACAAGATTTCATTATACACTCTTTTTCTGCTGCTTGAATAAACTACTTATTTAAAATGAGTGAAACAAAACAATTATTGAGATTTCATTGGGACAACTCAATTTTTTATGTTCAATCCACATAAATTTAAGTGTTTAGTTAACATAATCGATTTGTATTGGGACAACATGAATGAATTCTGTGGATCCCTGCATTTTTTACAGTGCATGTTTTTAAAGAAGCTTTTACCAAGGCTGCAATTTACTTTATGTGTTTATATAAACAAAATATTTTCAAATATTTTTGCAATAATTGTTATTTTTTGAACTTTTTTTCTATTTTAATGTGATGTATAATCCTATTTATTCCTATGATTTGGCATAGTTGACCCAAAAATGAAAAATCGGCCATCATTTACTCACCCTTCACTTGTTTAAAACCTATTTGAGTATCTCTCTTCTGTTGAACACAGAATTAGATGATTTGAAGAATGCCCTTAGCTGGTACCTATCATCTTCTATAGTATTTTGTTTTTCTACTATGGAAGTCAATGGGTGGCAAAAACAAACGTTCTTCAAAATATCTTAACTTATGTTCAACTGAATAAAAAATTCATAAGGTTTAAAACCACATGAGGGAGAGTAAATGATGAGTTAATTTTCACATTAGGAAGAACTATCCCTTTAATAATCAGCATCATTTTCCAGTCTGGGTGTCATGGTGGCACAGTGGGTAGCACGATCACCTCGCAGCAAGAAGGTCGCTGGCTCAACCCCCGGCTGGGTCAGTTGGCATTTCTGTGTGGAGTTTGCATGTTCTCCCCATGTTGGCGTGGGTTTCTTCCTTGTGCTCCAGTTTCTCCCACAAGTACAAAGACAAGTGCTATAGGTGAATTGGGTAAGCTAAATTGTCCATAATGTATGTGTGTAAATAGGAGTGTATGGGTGTTTCCCAGTGATGGGTTGTGGCTGGAAAGGCATCCGCTGCATAAAACATAGGCAGGATAAGTTGGCGATTCATTCTGCTGTAGCAACCCCAGGTTAATAAAGGGACTAAGCCGAAAAGAAAATGAATGAATGAATTTTTCCAGTCTTTCACGTCACATCATCCTTCAGAAATTATTCTAATATTCTGATTTAGAAACATTTCTTATCATCTATGGGGTGAAAAGTGCAGTCTTCCATAACATATTTTATATTCAGAAAAATGTAGACAGCACCCTCTAGTGGATTTGTGATCTGAAATGCAAACAAAATGTACCCGAAGAAACAAATGTCAAGCTTTGCAAAAATTTAGGCTGATCCACGTATTTGTATTAAGTCCAGGCTGAGTGTAGTATCATGGCAAGAAATTCATGGAGTGGAAGCTACAAAACTTACATCATCCTCATGCATATTATGGAAACTGTCATTCAGTCTTTTCATAAATCATTAATGAATAGAAAGTAAGTTGCTGTAAATTCTACTTTGAGATAATTAAATTAAATACACAATTTACACAATTACACAATAATCTTTCCTATCAAATAAATGAAAGCATTATTCAACAGGAAAGTAGTCTAATTTGAAGGCTACTTTCAAAACACGAAACCTTTAAAACTAATCTTAAACTAATCCAAAATAAATGCTATAGTTTAAACCATTGACTTGGGTAATGGAGCAGTAACCATGTGTCTAAATCAGGCGACATGAGGGCCAGTCCTCCATTAATCATCTCAATACAGGCTAAATGACTGAGAAGAGAGTCGGGATTCACAAAATGACTAGCAGCTCAGATAATGCTTTGCCAAAATTAAGCAAAACAAAGTGCTTGACTGGAACCATTTGCATGATGACAATCATTATAACATGGGAAGACAGAAATACTAAATTTAGTCCTCTTAACTTTCAGTTGGTTGTAATGTGAGGGGGAAAAATCATAGTTGATGTAAACAAGTAAATTTAAGCAAAACATTAGCCAAATGGATGCTCTGGCAGTGAGATGAACAAATGTGAGCACTAAAAGCTAACATTCACTCCCAGTGTACTTTTAGTAAATGAGTTATGGCAAATGTCATTCATAAATTAATATTTTTAGACATAATTTTAAAACATTTTATACTATGGAATGAAACTATTATCAAATGCTTGATTCTGATTGGCTAGTGAGCATTCCAAGGTGAGCAATTATTTTTAGATAAATGCACAGCTAAAGTAGTTCCAGGCAGCTCTTGACTGCATTACAGTTCCATATCACAGTGCTGAATGATTTCAGCTATTTCACAGCCTTCACTATGAATAATATATGTTAATTAACAGTTTTCGGTATTTTGTGATTTCGCTTATATACGGTTGTAGATCGCATTATGGGAGCTTGATATCTACTCTGTCGACTTTTGGTGTTGAACATTCAACTCTACAGTTAAACAGTAACTTTTATTGACATTTAAGTAGTTTGAAATAATATTTAAAAATTATATAAAAATAATATCCACTGTAGAGATATATACTAGCAGTTTATAAAACAAATGTTTTGTACCATAATATACAACACCAACCCAGACAATGTCACTTATGTGTCAATAAGTCAATATGTCAACTATTAAAAATGTTAAAGGTGCTGTAAGTTTTTGACTGTTCTAAAACATAAAAATACCATAATATTCATTCATTCATTCAATTTATTTTCAGCGTAGTCCCTTTATTAATCCGAGGTCGCCACAGTGGAATGAACCGCCAACTTATCCAGTACATGTTTTACGCAGCGGATGCCCTTCCAGCTGCAACCCATCTCTGGGAAACATCCATACACACTCATTCACACTCACACACTACGGACAATTTAGCCAACCCAATTCACCAGTACCGCATGTCTTTGGACTGTGGGGGAAACCGGAGCACCCAGAGGAAACCCACGCGAACGCAGGGAGAACATGCAAATTCCACACAGAAACGCCAACTGACCCAGCCAAGGCTCGAACCTGCGACCTTCTTGCTGTGAGGCGACAGCACTACCTACTGCGCTCAATACTTTAATATGTTTGCAAATGTTAAAGAAACATGCTAAGTGAACATTCTTGTTTATCTGAAAAACAATGCTGAAGTCAGATATTCTGCTTTGAAAATTTGTGTCACGTGAGTAACGATCATCTATTTTTGTTTTTTTCATCTAACATGCCCACTGCCTCTTTAGCCAATTATATTACAGCACCCCGCGTTGCCTTGGTAGAAAACATTTGTATTTCATTCTTTCATACTCTCAAAGCATGTGTCTGTGACTGAAATGCAACCTCCAGTGGACAGTAACAGCCTCCGAAATGAGACGTTCCACAAGAGGTGGTTATTAATTAACAAATAATATAAATATTACAAAGGTAAACATTAAGTGTGCTGGGTACATTGTAACCATGTTCTAACATCATGCTACGTGACGAGATACGCAGTGCAATGCAATTGGGCTGTTTGCACCAAACGAAACAAGATTACAGCATCTCAAAAGCATAATATAGTGCACTCACTCCACTTCCACAAATGGTAAGGTTTACAATCTAATTAATACATACACAACCTCTTTAACATTATTAAATGTACCTGCTGTATGAGTGGAATGTGTTGGTTTGCACATTGCCAAAGTTCAATTTTGAATTATTTATTTTATTTTCAAGATCTGAGGTGAACTATCTGCTGCTGCTTTCAGTAATAAGGCAATAATATTCATGTAAAATGGCATTCAAACTTACATTATTAGCATTTACTGTAACACTGAATAAAGCACATGAGGTGTACCTGAGGTGATCATTGTCACAGTTTTCTGTTGATCAGATGCAAGAAATAGAAGCCGTTTCTAATATATAAATTTCAGGTGTTGGTTAGGACAAAAACTCCTTTTAATATGGAAAAGTCTTTAGGCTCGACAGTCAGGTTCGCTCCTGTTGTCATCAATCTGACAACCTGCGCTTGCCTGTGTTTTGAACCAGGCGTGCAATACCTAGTTCAACCACTGGGTGCAAACTTGCAAACTGCACCTTTAATGAAAGTCAATTTCGAACTTTTCATGCTTAAAAGTTGTTGGAAGTATAAATGAAGGTCCCATAATGCAATTCAAAAGCATAAATAAAAGGTATAAAAATGTATCATTTAAAATTAAAAAATAAACACATGAATCCCAAAATATGGAAAACTGCTAAAACTGTTTTACAGTGTACAGCTGTCAAAGATCTAATCAAAACAAAACATAAGGTTTTGCATGATAAGCGTAAGAAATTATTCCTACACACAGGAGCAGCTTGAAGACAAAAAAACAGACAAATGTCTTAAAATACAACATCTGAACCTGTCTTTATGTGTCATAATCATAGTATATTCATAGTATAACATGACCATGGGTTTAGGGATTACATTTAAGCTGCTACGCTGATCCTAGTAAAGCACAATTATGTATCAAAAGGCTAGCAGCTCCAGACATTTGCTGATACATATTTCATGCTGGGCCCAGATGCACATGAAAGTGAAGTGTTTCTTTTTCTTTTTTTCTTCTTTTTTTTAAACTAAAGGTGACATGTTACGTTTTATGCTGATATTCACAACTCAAAACACAATTCTGACGTTTTAACTCCAAAAGTGTTAGGAAATCAGAATCTGATGGAATAACCATATGTGCGTGGAATAACCAAATTGCATACTTATGCACTATTCACGTAAATAGCGTAAGTAGTGCATTTATTTATTTTTATTGTAAAAATAATAAGTGAACTTTAAATACCCACATGATGCACTTATTTAGCCTTTAAAAATAAGTGTGGAATGTTGGACACTTCACACATTCAACAGCCTCAGCTTTGCTCACTTAGCAGAAAGGGCGGAGCTATCGGGCTCTGACGTTGGCTTACTTTATTTAAGTTAGATTGTGAACATAGGGAACTCCAGCAACACTTGTAATAGAAAAAAAAATATTTAAAAAACAATGTGAAAAAAAAAGCCTTTTAGTGAAAAACAGTTGCCATTTATTTACGTTCCCCTTTGTATTACAAGTGTTTCTGGAGTTCCCTACTTTTACTATTTTTGTATTATGTATGGAGTGACCAGACCTTCCCAAATAGCTTCTACATGAGTGATTATACCACCTCCTGATGGTGAATGTGGTTGTTCTTGCAGGTACTATTTGGTAGTTTCGACAGTATCAGGCTGCAGACTTGAACACGTAAGCTCAGACATGCAGTTTCAGACACATGCACTTAATAGAGAAGATCTAATGACTTCAGTGTGAGGGGTGGGGTTAGGTGTGTGTTTTAAAAGCATTGCATGCACTCTCACCAGTCTGCTTTCAGACCTTTCTTGGTAGTTTGGTCATTTTTTGGTTCTCCTCTATATATGCTGTTGAGTGTGAAATTGCATAATTACATAGTGTATAGTGTGCCATTTGGGATGCAGTGCATGATTTTCAGTCATAACACATTTTTGATTTTAAAAAATGCTCTAAATCCCAATGTTTTCATTCTAAATTTTACCTTTACATGCATGATCAATGAATGACTCAAAAACCCGAAGACTCAAAATATGAACTAATCATGTGTCCTTCCAGCTTAGACTGTGTGCATTGGTTAAGCTTATATTGGATTGCCCTGTGTCACGTAACGAACGACTCAAGAGGGTAGCTGAGCTAATCATAGACAAAAGACTCAGGTAAACAATGAATGATTATTTTCTATTTATTATAGAATTCTACTTAACTAGCTAACTGTAGATGAGTTTGGAAGCAACTCCTAACATTTTAATGATTTAATTTCTCCATTTTCACCTGGGGATACTCTTCCCGAGGCCCTCAGACTATGCAGAGTCACTGATTCGATCCAAGACCAGCGACGAGATGATCCCAAGGGTTCCATATCCTGGACCAGGCCGTATCCTGAGCAGCTACTGCAGTGGTCATGGAGGAGTGGAGAGCATGAGACTGATTTCTGTGACGCTTCAGGGACAGATGAGTCTTCGCTGAGGCCAGCTTCCAGCCTCCACCGCTGAGACTGCAGCTCTGCACAAGACGTTTGGCCAACGGAGAAATTAAAATGGTCGTGCCCCACTGAGTCTGGTTTCTCTCAAGGTTTTTTTCCTCACTTTCGCCAATTGGTAAAGTTTTTTTTCCCTCTACGCTGTCGCCTCTAGCTTGCATGGTTTGGGATTGGTAGAGCTGCGCATCGTTGGATTTGCTCTTCAGTGTTTGGACTCTCAGTAGTGATTATTAAACCACACTGAACTGAGCTCAACTGAACTGAACTTAAACACTACAAACTGAACTACACTGTTCCTACTTACTGTGACCTTTTATGTGAAGCTGCTTTGACACAATCTACATTGTAAAAGCACTATACAAATAAAGGTGAATTGAATTGATATTTTGGCAAATTTAACAAAATGAATGAAATGACTGGGGAAAAAAAAGATTTGTTTATTGAACAATGAACGAGACTCTAAGGTTCAAATCAGTAAAATGATCCGAAATTTCCATTACTATATCAAACATTAAAAGGATAAAACATACAGTATTGACAATTTACTCAAACTCATTATAATTTATGACCAAGCGACCATCTGATCCTAAACACAATTGTCTATCAAAACCTACTAGTGGCTCCAGACATTTGCTGTGTCATTATGCACATTTCATGTCATGCTGGGTGAAGCCCATCGCCGCTCGTGTTAAGCTTCAGCTTTGATTGACTATAATCAAACACTAAATTTCTCATGTCTCTGTCTCTGCCAGCGGTTCAGATAATGCCCAGCAGGCCCTGAGAGGATTACCATGCATGGTAAAGGACAAGAGAACAGCGAGACAACAAACAACTCAATTAAAACTGTGTGGGCAAAAATCAAACAAGCATAAAAAACAAACTCTTCTGCTTTCAAAGAGCAATCAGTGTTATTGAAAATGCAGCACAAAACCATTTGTGGTAAAAATATGACACATGATTCTAAAACCACGTCACAAACCACAAACTATGAATTATTCAGAAGCTTTGTGCCAGTCAAATTAAATGACATACATTTAAATTAACTAAACTGTTTATTACATTTAAATGGCATTAACCAAATTAATATTTAATTATATGTTTACTAAACTTGATAGTCAGTTTAGACACAGACCCATCAGCAACAATGTGATACTGAAAAGTTGTAGTCTAAACTTGATTTAAATAAATAATATACCATATTTACTTGACCAATTTCTCCATATAAATAACTGTAAAGATAATTAGCAATAGATCTAATTGATTTCAGTTCAATCAGTCATTTTCTTTATCGCTGTTACATATACATGCAAAATGATCTGGATGAATTATAGTAAATTATATCTTCTATTACAGCAAATATCATTATCATTATCATTAGAGGCATAAATCCCCCTATCTACGCTATATAAATCAGTTGTTAATTAATAGTGTCCCATATATTGTGATTCATGGGAAATTTCCATGTATGTATGCTTTCGAATTGGATTATAAGGACTTAAAATTTTGAACAGTTTAACAAAGTGACTTTGGGGCTTGACTGTACTGTGTATTTGTTTGACTGGTCAGTTGCATTTCAAGGTGATGAGCCAGTACTTTTGTTCTGTTATTATATCTATCTTTTTCTATGTACATTGTTTCTTATATTGTTTGTATTATTTAAATAATGAAGTAAAATTTCTAATATCAAAAGTATTAATACAGGTATGGTAAATAAATATGAGACTGAGATTTTATTAAAAACATCTTAATATTGTTGTTTAACTGCTTATATTTAGATTTTCTGCTTATTTGGGTTAGGAAAATGAGGAAGAAAAATTGATAACAGATTTTTTAATGTTAACTTCAACTATTAACCCTATGTACAATCACACATGATCAGATGATAAATTCAGATATAGTCTGAATTTATCAAGTCTTACACAAATTTATTAAGTCTTACACAATTTATAAGTGTTTTCAAACAAATAGCATGTTGTTTTAGGTTTCAGCCATTTTAATACAAATACAGTTAAAATCAGAATTATTAAACCCCTTTTGAATTTTTTTTTATATTTCTCAAAATATTTTGAAAATATGAAATTTTCACAGTATATCTGATAATATTTTTTATTCTGGAAAAAAAGTCTTATTTAAATTTTAAATTATTTTAAGGTCAAATTTATTAGCTCATTTAAGCTATAAGCTATATATATATATATGTTACGGAAGCAGACGGACAAACAAGGGGAGTGAGTATAAACAATGTTTATTCCAACAGTAGAGTATTGATGAATATTGATGGAGCGATGAACGGAGTTTAGTGGAACTGATGATCCTCTTTGTCAGGTGGGATGACAAACACTGAAGGATGACCGAATGCACACACCAGAGGACTTGCGGGGAAGACAGACTGACGAGACACACAACGCTGACAGGACACCGGGAACACTGGACAGACTAGAAGGAAACAGAATAAAGTTAAGTATAATTGCTGAGATCGTAGGGGAGTGAAACCTAGGAAGTGGTTCACTCAGAGTCCGCTTCGTAGGAACGAGACCGGACCCTGAGTGAAGTGAGGTGTGTGCTTATATAGTGAATGGGAGTGATTGGGTGCAGCTGTGCGTGGTTAATACTCAGGTGAAGGTGCTCGGTGCGTGATGTTGGTGGAAGAGCCTGGCCAATCCGTGACATTACCCCCCTCCCCAGGGCCCGCTCCTGAGGGCCTGAACCTCCGACGTCGTGGTGGTCTACCTCGTCCTCGAGGTGCTGGAAATTCTGGGTGATTGGAGTGGAACTCTTCCATAAGTGCGGGATCTAGTATATCGGATCTGGAGACCCATGACCTCTCTTCTGGACCGTATCCTTCCCAGTCGACGAGGTATTCAAGTTGACCACCACGACGCCGGGACCGTAGGATGTCCTTGACTTGGTAGATGGCCCCTTCTTCTAACATCAGGGGGGGAGGAGGTTCCTCTTCATGGCCAGGCTCTGTGGAGGGAATCAGAGGATCGTGAAAGGGTTTTAGAAGGGACACGTGGAATGTGGGGTGGATTCTGTACTGTGGTGGTAACTGTAATTTGTATGTGACGGGGTTGACCTGTTCCAGAATGGTGAAGGGACCAACAAATCTGGGACTTAATTTTCGGGAGGGCAGTCGCAACCGGATATCTCTGGTGGAGAGCCAGACCTTTTGTCCTGGAGTATAGATGGGGCCTGGAATCCTCCTCTTATCCGATACCTCCTTGGTTCTGCGTACTGCCCTCTGGAGATGGTGATGAGCATCGTCCCAGACTCTCTCGCTCTCCCGAACCAGTAATCCACTGCGGGGACATCAGATGGTGCGCCATCCCAGGGGAAGAGTGGAGGTTGGAACCCTAGGATGCACTGGAATGGCGTGAGTCCGGTGGTAGGTTGCCGCAGGGAATTCTGGGCGTATTCCGCCCAGCCCAGAAACTGGCTCCAGGAGTTTTGGTGACCGTGACAGAAGGTCCGGAGGAACCGCCCCACTTCCTGAATTTTCCTCTCTGTCTGGCCGTTGGTTTGGGGGGTGATAGCCAGACGAGAGGCTTACGGTCACACCTAGGAGTCTGAAGAATGCTCTCCATAGTCTGGAGATAAATTGGGGTCCTCGATCCGAGACTATATCTTCTGGTAACCCAAAATTTCGAAAGACGTGGTTGAACAGGTTTTCGGCGGTCTCTAGGGCTGTGGGTATACCTTTCAAAGGAATCAAACGACAGAATTTAGAGAATCGATCTATGATGACTAGAATGCAGGTGTTACCTTCAGACAATGGGAGGTCTGTCATGAAGTCAACTCCTAGGTGTGACCAGGGGCGGTTTGGGATGGGCAAGGGATGGAGTTTACCAGCAGGTAGATGGCGAGGACTCTTTGCCATAGCGCATTCTCTGCAGCCCTGGACGTATCTTCTCACATCCCTCGCCATGTTCGGCCACCAAAAGCGTTGGGATAGCAGCGAGAGGGTGTTGTTGGCCCCAGGATGTCCTGTGCCCAGAGATGTATGGCTGGAATGAATGAGATCTACCCGTTGGTTTTCAGGGATGAAGCGTCGATTGGGGGGACAGCCCGGCGGAGTTCTGGATTCTGGAGTGGCGATTACTGTAGGAGCGGACCATTGGATGGGACAGATAGTGATCTGATCGGGAAGGATCTTGGCCGGTGTCTCAATAATTTCATGCTGGTCGTGAATTCTGGAAAGTGCGTCTGCTCGGATATTCTTTGAACCTGGTCGATATGAGATAGAGAACTGAAATCTGGAGAAGAACAATGACCAACGGGCCTGACGAGGACAGAGTCTTTTAGCATCTTTTAGGTATTGGAGATTTTTATGATCTGTGATCACCTGGAACGAATGTTTGGCCCCCTCCAACCAGTGTCGCCACTCCTCCAGGGCGAGCTTGATGGCCAGAAGTTCTCGATTCCCAATGTCATAGTTCCTTTCCGCCGGGCTGAGCTTCCGGGAGAAATAGGCACATGGATGGAGTAATGAAGGAGTACCGTGGTACTGGGACAGGATGGCTCCCACTCCGGTGGTCGATGCATCCACTTCGACCACAAACGGCAAGTCAGGATCAGGATGAGTCAGCAGTGGGGCTTGAGTGAAGGATTCTTTTAGGTTTTGGAAGGCTGCGGCGGCTTCGGGAGGCCAGGATAGTGCTTTGGGTTTATTTTTCAACAGGTTGGTGAGCGGAGCGGTGATGAGACTGTAATTCTGGATGAAACGTCGGTAGAAATTAGCAAATCCTAGGAAACGTTGGAGTTCCTTTATGGTTTTTGGTTCGGGCCAGGAGATGACGGAAGTGACCTTCCCCTCGTCCATACGAACCCCTCTTTGATCGATGATGTACCCCAAGAACTGAACAGATGGTGAATGGAAGGAGCATTTTTCAGCCTTGAGGTACAGGCGGTGTTTCCTGAGGGTTTTCAGGACCTCCGCAACGTGGTGGCGATGTTCGGCCTCACTCCGGGAGTAAATCAGGATATCATCTATGTATACAATGACGAAGAGATGGAGGAACTCCCGGAGGACTTCGTGGATGAAGTTTGGAATACGGAGGGGGCGTTAACCAGACCATAGGGCATGACCAGGTACTCGTAGTGTCCAGTAGGGGTCACAAACCCAGTCTTCCACTCGTCCCCCTCACGTATTCTCACCAGGTTATAGGCGCTGCGGAGGTCCAACTTGGTGAAAATTTTGGCGGATCTGAGTTGTTCCAGGGCCGCAGGGACGAGAGGAAGGGGATACCGGAACTTGACTGTCCCTTGATTTAGGGTTCTGTAATCGATACATGGCCGCAGCCCTCCATCCTTCTTAGCCACGAAGAAGAAACTTGAGGCAGCAGGTGACGTGGATGGACGGATATACCCCTGACTCAGAGCCTCATGGATGTACTCCTCCATTGCCTTGGTCTCCGGAAGGGACAACGGGTAGATCCTACCTCTGGGCATAGGAGCATCTGGAAGCAGGTCTATGGCGCAGTCCCATGGCCGATGTGGAGGTAGCTGGGAAGCTCTCTTGGGGCAAAACACATCCTCGTATGAGGAGTAGATCTTCGGGATCTGAATGGATATTTTCTCGACTGGACTTTCGACAGACGTGACGTAGACGGTAAGGGGTCTTCGAATTTGTAAGGGTAGATCAGGAAAACAGCTGGATCGGCATTCTTCTCCCCATCTCTTAATTTCTCCTGTGCCCCAAGAGAGGATGGGATCGTGCTTCACCAGCCACGGGCGCCCTAAGATGATATCCATCGATGCACCCTCCAGAACCAGAAATTGAATCTCCTCTTTGTGGAGCAGTCCTACTTGGAGATTGACGGGTTCACATTTTCGATGGATACGTGCCTGACAATGGATATCTTTGGTTATGGGCTGAATCTGATAGACGTGCGTCGAGGCTTCTGTGTTAAGCTGGAGTCTGCGACAGAGGGCGTGCGAGATGAAATTTCCTGCTGACCCGGAGTCGATGAGGGCTGTGACTGAAACTGAGACAGAAGGGGTAGTTAACTGGACATTAGTGGTGAGAGGATGCATCTTTTCAATAGGAGAACTGAACAAACTCACCACAGAGCGTGCTGGACGAATGGGACGGTCCAGCCTGACATGTCCTTTGGCGCCACAGTACATGCACAGACCCCGGGTCAGTCTCCTCTGTCGCTCGGTGATCGTGAGTCTACCAGATTCGATGATCATGGGTTCTGGTTCTGGAGGGACGGCTGGCTCTGGCGAACGGAGGAGTGCTTGGGATATTGGTGGAGGATCATGCTGGTAGACCCTCAGACGATCGGAACAGCGCAGAGAGTGTTGGATGAACTTCTCCAATCCCATCGTATCGTCGAGGGCGGCCAGCTGTAACCGGAGGCTGGGCTCTAGTCCGAACCGGTAGGTTGTGAGGAGAGATCGCTCATTCCAGCCGCTAGCAGCAGCCAGAGTTCGGAACCTGAGAGCATAATCCTGAGTGGACATGGCTCCCTGTTTGAGATGGTATAGCTGTTCTCCAGCTGCTACTTCAGCATCCGCGCGACCAAAAACCTCCTTGAAGTACTTTGTGAATGACTGAATGGAATTTGTTACCGGCCCAGACTGTTGCCAGATGGTTTCAGCCCACCGAAGAGCCGACCCAGAGAGGAGGGAGATGATGAAAGCGATTTTGGACCGATCTGTAGGGTATAACTCGGGTTGCATAGTGAATACCAGAGAACATTGCAGGAGAAATCCATTGCACTCCTCCGCCCCGCCAGAGTAGGGCGCTGGTCGAGCCATGGGACTGGATGAGTGGATGGACGGTGAAGAAGTGCTCGGTGCTGGTGGTGCTTCGGGAAGTGGAGCAGATGGTAGTAGCACTCTCTTCAATGAATCCACCAACTCCTGAAGGGGATCGTGAGTGCTCATGCTGTTGGTAGTTTCAGGTCCGGTCTTCTGTTACGGAAGCAGACGGACAAACAAGGGGAGTGAGTATAAACAATGTTTATTCCAACAGTAGAGTATTGATGAATATTGATGGAGCGATGAACGGAGTTTAGTGGAACTGATGATCCTCTTTGTCAGGTGGGATGACAAACACTGAAGGATGACCGAATGCACACACCAGAGGACTTGCGGGGAAGACAGACTGACGAGACACACAACGCTGACAGGACACCGGGAACACTGGACAGACTAGAAGGAAACAGAATAAAGTTAAGTATAATTGCTGAGATCGTAGGGGAGTGAAACCTAGGAAGTGGTTCACTCAGAGTCCGCTTCGTAGGAACGAGACCGGACCCTGAGTGAAGTGAGGTGTGTGCTTATATAGTGAATGGGAGTGATTGGGTGCAGCTGTGCGTGGTTAATACTCAGGTGAAGGTGCTCGGTGCGTGATGTTGGTGGAAGAGCCTGGCCAATCCGTGACAATATATATATATATATATATATATATATATATATATATATATATATATATATATATATATATATATATATATATATATATATATTCATTCATTTATTTATTTATTTATTTTTGATAGTCTACAGATTAAATCATAGTTATACAATAACTTACTCCCTAGTTAACCTAATTAACCTAGGTAACCCTTTAAATGTCACTTTAAGCTGCATAGAAGTGTCTTGAAAAATGTATAGTCAAATATTATTTACTGTCATCATGGCAAAGATAAAATAAATCAGTTTTTGGAAATAAGTTCTTAAAATGATTATGTTTAGAAATGTGTTGAAAAAATCTTCTCTCCGTTAAACAGAAATTGTGGAAAAAAAAATAAACAAGGGGGCTAATAATTTAGGGGGTTTAATAATTCTGACTTCAACTGTACGTAGTATCAAATTACAAAATGTCTGTTTATAAAATACATTCTGATGTCTATGGAAACAGCAGAAATAATTGTTTTTGAAGATGTGCTATATTTACATTAGGTACACACTGTTTAGGTTAGTAGGATGTTAGAATCTATTCTTCTCCTAGTTAAAAAGCCACTTACTTTCATGCATTTTGGGAGAAGTTGAACAATTAACATGTTGTAAATCCAGTAACTCTAATCTCTCTACTACCATGGTGGCTAATATTTCCACTAACCATCTTCCATCACAGGTCATTTAATACTATCATTATTAAGCTGTTTAAACAATGAAATACATGTTATTATAGAGTATGAGAATCTGAAATTTAAGGCTGTGTTCCACTCCACTTTTAAAAACACAATTGCAAATTTTCTTCCATTGTTCCCTGGGGAATCCTTGGCACCATTGTAAAGTGCGTTCCACTTCATCTAGGGAAGTTTACAAGCACATACCCTCAATTCAGGGGCGTAGTTAGACCCCATTTACTGGGGCACGTGCCCCAGTAAAAAAATGTCAGTACCCCAGTAAATGCTTTGAGATGTGATTTACATAATTATTATTAACTCTTTTTTTTTTCTGTGCAGCTTTATGTCTAGCAACGCCCCTGCCTCAATCCTTTGATTTTCACAGATTCATGTGTCAATTCCAGCACCTATATGTCACAGAAGGCAATTCAAATATGACATCACAACAGTGTAGACTCCAAGTGCTCAAGGGTTTTAGGTATTTAAAGTATAACAAGGTATTTAGGTATTTAGCGTATAACGGCTTTAACACACACCTTTTAAAAAGGTCACAAAAACATTACATGTTTATTTAGGCTACAGGTAAAAGTGCTAATAAGATTGCCAGAGTATTCCCATCCCCCATATAATACATTTAAGCAATTGTATAACATTCAACATTCTTCTGAAGCAAAAACATCTTCTTTCAGTAAACAAAAAACATAAATCTTTCAGATCCTCATTTGCAGCCCTTTCATGAAAGAAGCACATGGCTCCTGAGATCCACTCACATTAACAGTTTAGATTTCATAACAATTACCCAGAGACTGTACACAAGCCGTCAACCTCTGGCATCTTTATTACAGGCACAACGACTTCAAAAAACAAACAGCCTGGAAAGGGAAGTGAATTGAATTAGCTCCTGCCTGTACATAATTAATGACTTACACATCTAAACAGAACAAGTGCATGGCTTCACAATTTTACATGTCTCTATCATTTGGCAAGAAGCTGCTGCGAATTGCAACTTTCTGCCTGCCAAGCGCATTAAAGTGTTTGTGTTCGACTGCTTCTGCATTTTTGCCAAACATTCGGCACTATCAACTCACACACCTGTATGCTAGTGTTTACACACGTCCCGAGTCCTGTCTGTTCACAGGAACAAAGTCTAGGGCAACAGTAGTAAGGCAAGACACTGCTGGTGAATACATAGAAGACTTATCACTGTACTTCCCTATATGATTGACAACATAAAATCGGCAAACAATTTTGTTCTACAAGTTTTCTAAAATGTTACATTTGCATATGCAAATGAGATATTATTTGTATAAATATGCACTTATTTGCATACATTTCGAGTGCAAAATATGAATATTGGATGAAGTCTGGTTTAAAAAGATTGTTTTTTTTTTTACATTTTAGAGCTAAAGGTTTCTATGGAAGGGATTTGGGAAATCTGAAAAAATATGAAAAAATTTTTCTATAATCTATAAAATTGTTGATAAAATCACTAAATGGCCTAGGACCTCAATACATTACAGATATGCTCACTCAATACAAATCTATCAGATCCCTCAGATCTATTAGGATTAAGTAAATGAGAAATTCCAAGAGTTCGGTCAAAGCAGGGTGAATCAACCTTCAGCTACTACGCCACCTGCTGCTGGAATCAGCTTCCTGAATGATCAGATGTGCTCCAACATCAGACACATTCAAATATAGACTTAAACACCTGTTTAGCTGTGCCTAGGGCTGGGCAATGAAATCGGTATCAATATTTATTTACCGAACACCATTATCACTATCGATTAAAAAAGATTCGATATGTAGTTTGGGTATGAAGCACTATAGTTTTATTAAAATGTGGCTGCTGAGCGCGCACCTTGAAAGCAATGGCGGGTGTAAGTTTATTATTTGCAATGGAGGCGTGCACGTGCACGACACGCATGACACGCACATGAGTGCGATGTGCACATGGTGTGGAAGTAACGCGCACATAACACACATGCATTTTCCAGGCGCACCTAGTTAAACATTTGAACTTTTTCAAATGCCCTGAGCGTACCGTGATTCATTAAGTACAACTAACCAATCTGCTTCACACTTTTTTATAGAATATACACATTGCAGTAATAACAGCAGTCTAATTACCTCAGACAAACACAGCACACCCAAACACTGCCGTGCTTTTTACTTTTCTCCATAAACTTGCATCGGAACTGCAGCATTTGTCATCATCTGAGAAAATGGTCACCTAGTTACGAGAGACGCTATAGAAAGTGGTGAAGAAAAGCACACGCTTGCGCTTGTCACCTCAGGTCAGAATAACAACACGAGCGAAAATGAGTGCCGTATGGCAGCAGTGAGGATATTGTAAATAAAAAAAGATGTCGCCAGAGTGGCTTTTTGGTTTCTTTTCTTGTGCATCCCAGCCACTAGCACCCCATCTGAAAGATTTTTTAGCATAGTGGGTAATACAATCATTCAACTTCACAATTTGTAATGTTCAGCATGTATTTGAATAATGATGGTTGGTTACTTTACTTGAAAGCTGAGGTTTGATTATCATAATTTGTTTTGTTTACAGAGTTTGAGGTTTACTGTATCATTATTGACACCTTGAAGATGTTGATCTACCTTAAAGTTTGCTTTGATTGTTCAGCGTTCACACTTTACTGTTTCACACACTTTGTAACATTTTATTTATCAAGTTTAAGAGTCTCTTTAACACTCATGTTTATTTTATTATAGAGAGATGAGATATTTTGTTTAAATGTTTTTTGTTTTTTACTATTAAGAGTATATGGCCTAGTAATGTTGGTAAATTAAAATAAAGTGGTTAAATAAAAAAAATCCTAATATTCCTAAATGTATTGTATATGTAAAAAAAAATCTATAATTATTGATATTGAATGATATGAAACATGATATCGTGATCATTTTTTGCAATATCGCCCAGCCCTAGCTGTGCCTTTACCAAATGAGCGATGTGTTACATCCGGCAGATCACACTATTATGTCTTACCTGTTGAAACACATTTTAATTTATTTTTATCTGTTTTAATCATTTTGAATTCTTTTAATTCTTTTTATATTCCTGTTTCTTTTATTATTGTTTATGTAAAGCACTTTGAATTACCATTGTGTGTGAAATGTGATATATTCATAAACTTGCCTTGCCTATATAATTGACGATGGCTGTATCCCTCAGAAAAATCAGAATATAGATATGAACTGTTAATGGTTTAGTGTATGTCAGTGCTGCTGGAGTAAAGATTTGTGGCTTACTGGAGAAAAAAAAACTCAATTTGAAAAAAGCGGCTTTCAAAATATGTATTGCAATCAAAACCTACGAACTGATAAAGTGTTACTGAAACACTTGATGAAAATCCAAAAAGCCCCAAATTTCAAAAGTGACAGATGTATGAAAAGCAGTTTGTGTCATGCCTTCAGGCACAGTTCCGCATTCATGTATGAGAGAAAAATTACTAATGGAGAAAACTAACTGTAGCCATCTTCAATCGCCAAGACAGAAATAGCTTGAGAGATGCTGTATAGAGATCCATCATCTGGACCCTCATCAGAACTGGAAACACATGAAGGACTCAGGATTTTATATGCTTGTGATACAGTGAGGCTCTGCGGGCACCCTGGACTGAAAATATTTCACACTGGACATTGTTGTTGTAATCAAAACAGAATTGGTTTTCGAAAGGAACCAGCTCAGTGCCAGAGCCTTTATGTGCAGATGACAATAAACTGGATGAAGGGGTATAAATTAAAGCACTTGTAATTGCACAGTTGTGTAATAAAAAATTCTCCTCTGAATTTTTTACTTTATGAAACTGGATTTAGAATTAGCTGAGATTAATGTGCTTTGACAGTCACTCTGGACAATGTGCATTAATTTGCCGCATTTTCTGTAAACACTGAGTCACATTCAGTAATGTGTTTGGATCTTATGCAGTCAAAGGAAACGTCCTTAGACTGTTTTCATGAGCTTCACAACAGTTTGAAAATTTTTTATTGCTGGTTTAACATGGATGTCGCTTAGTTACTTATCTAAATGTATCTAAATAATTTCATATTCATCATTTATAATAAAAATATGTTTTAAATCCGGTGTGTATGTATAACTACTGTACATTTAATTCAGTTATTAAACTGCATGAATCACACATTAATACAGCCAACATACAATGACAAATTTTAAAATGACAAAATACAATCTAATCTAATAGTTTTCATCACATTCATTACATTTAAAATTCTGTCATTAAACACTCAATGTTATCAGTTTTATTGCTTATGTACTAGAGCACCTTGGGCTTTTTCGGTGAATGCTTTGAGCACTAACTGTCCTATGACTATTCTGAAAGAAAATGTGACAATATGCTACTGTTGCTCTGGTAACGAAAACAACCTCCATTGCTCAAGCTCATATTTGTTCAAATTGTGTTCACATAAGCAGACATTTTTGTTTCTAACATTCAATTTAATAACATCAAGTCAAAGTGGACAAGCTTTCAAATGTACTCTAACGTTTACATAATACTCTTGTCTCCTACAGTCAACTCACATTCTCAAAACAGAGGGGTTTTCAAATGTATAGAGGTCTTTTATATAGATAATATAGCATGCATTAAACTCGCATCCTGGTACCACACTAATATTTCTGACTGTTATTGCTCATAAGATGATTTCTGTTTCTGGTTTTGAAAGTGTCATGAGTGTATTACATGCCTTAGCTTTAAGATTTTTATTTTTTTTTAACTACCGTAAATAGCTAGTGTTATTTTATGATTGGTCGGGGCAGCACTTCTCAAACTACATTTGATTCATGAACAAAAAGATTAGTCATCTTTACCTATAATCTGTTTTGGTGTGAAAAAAAGGACATTTGTCATGAAATAGCCCCATGCATCTGACGCATTGGTTTTGGTTTAATATTAGCAATTATCATAGATTATAATAACATTAATAAGTAAGCAGGCTTCCCATTCATTCATGAAAACCAGATTCAAGCATCTTTTGTTTTATACCGAGCATCTCTCAAATTCACAGCCCATGCATATGAAGCATCATTAAAGACCTCTTGCTGTACTTAACATTTTAACCCTCTGATTGCATTTGGGTCGATTTTGACCAAGAGGAGGTACAAGTCATGTATGCTTTTACAAAAGGAAAATAAAAATGTTTTGCCCTCCTGTCATTTATTTCCTGTCAGACAGCCTCATTCTTGCTTCTTTTTACATCTCTGTTGCTTATAAACCAATGTGATACTGATACATAATCCTCATTCACTTTCCGTCAGCTTAGTACCTTTTTTATCAGGGATCACCACAGCAGAATGAACCGTCAACTATTCCAGCATATTATTTATGCAACTGATGATCTTCCAGCCACAACCCAGCACTGGGAAACACCCATACGCTCACACAGCCACACACACTCATACACTATGGCCAATTTAGTTCACCCAATTCACCTATAGTGCATGTCTTTGAGCTGTGGAGGAAACTGGAGCACCTAGAGGAAACCTACGGGAACATGGTAGAGCATGCAAACTTTACACAGAAATGCCACTGGCTGAAACGGGACTCGAACCAGCAATCTTCTTGCTGCGAGGCAAAAGTGCTACCACTGAGCCACCGTGCCACCTCTAATTCTCATTCTTTATCATTAGATTTTTCTTTCCTCTGGTAATACATGGTTTTCCAACATATCACTTAGATCCCAATCTATATTTATCTGTCTATTTTCAAAAGTCTTTCTAGAAAACAAATAGCACCTTTTTTTAAGGTAAATTAAAATGCATCATGACACACTTTACATTATTATTGAGTGTTTCTAAAAATATCAGATTGCAATCTAATGTGTGTTCTGGTCATATAATATTGCTGAAATGTGATAAAGCAGTTTATATATATACAATCACTGCACTTTATATGCATCTTCAAAGTAAAAAAAAAAATCTAATATCACTGTGGAGAGACTCCTTTTGAATTTTTGGAATTACTTGTGAACTGCTAAAATGTTATCCATTAACTCTAATAAACCAAATTTTTTAAGTATTTGATGACAGCGACGCATTGGTGCAGTAGGTAGTGCTGTCACCTCACAGCAAGAAGGTCGCTGGTTCGACCCCCGGCTGGGTCAGTTGGCATTTCTGTGTGTAGTTTGTGTGTTTGCGTTCACGTAGGTTTCTTCCAGGTGCTCTGGTTTTCCCCACAAGTCCAAAGACATGTGGTAGAGGTGAATTGGGTGAGCTAAATTGTCCGTAGTGTATGTGTGTAATTGAATGTGAATAGATGTTTCCCAGTGATGGGTTGCAGCTGGAAGGGCATCCGCTGCGTAAAAACGTGCTGGATAAATTGGTGGTTCATTCCGCTGTGGCGACCCCAGATTAATAAAGGGACTAAGCTGAAAAGTAAATGAATGAATGAATATTTGATGACTGAAATGTGTGCAGAATGGTCCTACATCATTGACCCGTGACTGTATACATTTTAATTTTAGGACATGTCCACACTAGTATGTTTTCATATAAAAACACATATTTGTTGACCTTTCATCCACACTGAAATGACATTTTTTGACAACAAAAATGGTGGATGGCGTTGTACATTTCTTGTTTTGGATGTTCTCTATGTTGAAAGCATTTTTAAAGATTAATGCTAGTACATGCTCTAGATTGCTTTTCTTCAAAGGGACATGCAATGTTTATACTCAGAGCTGTTGTTTTGGCACGTCTTACAGTCTATATTCTCACTTGCAATTGCAAGTTTATACTCCTGTTTTACTCACATCAACAACTCCATCTCACTGTCAGTACATTTAAATTTTTCCTCAACATATTGCCATATTTCAAAGAGCTGGAAAGTAAATGAATGTTTTACATCTTAAAGCAGATGCAATACAGAACTAAAGGGTTTTCTGTCATTTTAGTGTGGATGACAAACTTCTGGGAAATGATTGAAAACAATAGTATGGACACAAATTGTTTCGAGATGAAAACACAATTAAAAAAATTATCGGAATTAGTGTAGACATATAGTCCAAGTTATTTCAAGCAAAACATCATGGGCATAGGAAGATATCCAGCAGATAGTCCCACTGAAGCATGTGATAACGTCAGAAAGCCATGACAGGTCATGAAATGTAATCTGAGTGACATATCAGCAGCGAATGATCTTCCTCAGAGTCACAACAGTGCTCACAGAAGTGAAGATTGCTGAAAGCAGCTAATGCTAAGACAATCACACAAATCAAATGAAGAGAAATTGTTGTTTATTCTCTTATTTTAGACAGAGAGATTTCTGAGAGGGTACAAAACATTTACAAAAGGTTCCAGACATTCATTTGAAGTTCTACAGCAGGTGGCACCAACATCCGATTTAGAGGTGCTGCAGATTTAATAAGAATAATATTACAATATAAATTCAGTTGGCGATAATCACCTTGTGGCCAGTGTGCCATTACGCTTCAGACATCCTGAATTCGAGTCTCAGCTCAAAACTATTCTGATACTGTTCTATGACCATAAAGGTTAAAAATATGCCAAAAGCAAATCTTTAAAGAGACAGTACACCCCCCCCCACCCCCCTAGTGCCTCAAAAAGCAATCATTAAGTCGCAGTGGAGCCCTGCTACAAATTCATCTCAAGATTGACCTCAGCAATATGTACACTTTTGGTTGTTTGCTAATAGTATGCCATTTATCAGTTATTTAAATATCCTTATACCAATGAATGAAGAATGAAATATAATTTATGGATAAATTGTACATTTTATGCATGCATGTCAGCACTTTTGTTGCTTGCATGCATTTGCACTGTAGTTTCTAACACCTGGAGGGCCAGTGTCCTGCAGAGTTTATCTCCAACCCTAATCAATCACACATGAACAAGCTAAATTGGAGGCAAATTGGAGCTAAAATCTGCAGGGACACTGGGGCTGTGTCCAAAATCACCTATTACTCAGGTACTACATTTGAATTTGAATTTATTACTTGACCATTAGAAAAGTATGTTCTATTTAGTATGAAAGTAACTTATGGGATAGCATAGCATCCATCAGATTCACACTCCAGAAGCTCACAGGAAGTAGTAGGTCGTCTGGGTATTTCTCGCACACTGTTTTTTGAAATCCATGAATTCGGACATACTACTCAGTTCAAATGCTGCTTTTAGCGTACTATATAGTATGGAAGTACTATATAGCATGGCTCTCCAGGACCAAGACTGGTGACCCTTGCTCTACGGCTTTGTTTGCTCTCAACAGTAGAAAAGACATGCTTTCCTCTCCATTTGCAGCAGACACTTCCTTACAAACCCTCCATGTCTCTAAAACAACATTGTGCAATTCTGAGTGTGCTTTCAGCACTTGAGTGGGTTAAATAAACCACCTGTAGTACTTAAACTCCATTTTACAAGAACTCAATTAGAAAAAAACTGATGCATGCTTGTGAATACACCAGAAATCATATAGCACTGCTTGCTTTTGAACAATTTGCACAATATTGTACATTATTATGTACAAACCCCCTGTTTATTTTTCCCCCCAATTTCTGTTTAACGGAGAGAAGATTTGTTTCAACACATTCCTAACCATAATAGTTTTAATAACTCATTTCTAATAACTGATTGATTTTATCTTTGCCATGATGACAGTAAATATTAGTTTACGAGATATTTTTCCAGACACTTCTATACAGCTTAAAGTGACATTTAAAGGCTTAACTAGGTTAATTAGGTTAACTTGGCAGGTTAGGGTAATTAGGCAAGTCATTGTATAATGATGGTTTGGTCTGTAGACTATCAAAAGAAAAATCTAAGAGGCTAATTAGATGCTAAATAATTTTTAAAAATTAAAAACTGCTTTTATTCTAGCAAAAATAAAACAAATAAGACTTTCTCCAGAAGAAAACAATATTATCAGACGTACTGTGAAAATTTCCTTGCTCTGTTAAACATAATTTGGGAAATATTTAAAAAAGAAAAGAAAATCAAAAGGGGGGTAATCATTCTGATTTCAAATGTAGCCTGACATCAAGCACATATTGCTAAAACCACATAGTGAGCCTAATGTTTCATATCTTTCAATAAAAATGAAAGGTGGCAGTTATACAGTTTCAGTTTGTTTCGTTACAAATGTGCATACAGTGAAGATGACGGTCATACAAACATTTACATGATGCCTTAACATTTTTGGTGTTTGTTATGTTTAAGTTGTTAATGTAAAAATTGCTTTATCTCGTGTTTTCATTTTATTGTTAAGATTGACTGTATAAAAGTACACAGCCGTTACATTTGAAGATTGACCTGACATGTCCTCGAAAGTTCGTTATAAACTTACGAAGTTTGAACTTACAAGACAAGGATGCAAGTTTGAACTTTATGTTGGCTACTTGATATTAAGAAAAAGCCCCAATCAGAATTTCGGCAGCCATGAATTTTCAGATATCTCCGTTTTCCCCTATCCAAAGACATGCAGAAGGAGTATTTTAAAATAAAAAGGGCATCTTCAGCCTGTTCAAAACGCTCCGTTTTCAGTGCTCGAAAACTCTGGGGTAGTGTGGACGGAAGGCGTAACTGTACCAAAACGTATACGTTTTAAAACTGAAATGTATTAGTGTAAACGGAGCCTAAGGTCATTATGACTAGACTGAGGTCAGAATCTTTGTATTTTGTATTTATTAATTAAATTAACACCAGAGGGCTAACAAGACTAAAGAAGACTAGTTAAGTTTCAAGGCCAAGCTCATGACACTCTTAGTTACGCAACAAGCCCTTTCATTCCCATCTGTTAAGAGTCATGCTGTTGTCATCTTCCTTCATGTGATTTGCCAGTTTGTCCATAAAGTCTGTTCAGTCTAGTTTTAGAAGGATGATTAAGCAACTTGCCTTTTTTGGCAAAATGACTTTCCAGCGCTGGGTCATTAAGTCAAATAGTTTCCACTAGAATGAATATTACTGCTAAAACTTCCAAAGTCATTATAGATTCTTCTAAATGTTTATCATCAAGCGGCCGCCTTCGTTTCTGACGATCCGTGGAACATGACGAAGGCCAAGACCCAAATAACTGCATGCCTTCAAACAGTCAGATCTCAAAGGATATTGTATTATTCAAGAGCTATGATTGAAATATTTAGGCTGAATACTTTGTGTTTGATCTGAGATAGTATTACGTGCCACAAGCAATTCCGACGTTCCTTTTTAGCAATGCGGCTTTGATCACGGCTAATGAATGTTTGTGTGGAGGAGCTCACGATTCAAATGTAACAGTTGGCTTACTCATAGAGGCCTTTTATTTATTTATTTATTTATTTTTTGCAATACACCAGGAAGCATAATTAAGTCAGTTACATGTAACCTTGTATTAAAAGGCACTTAGGGAAAGACCGTTTAGATAAAAGCATCAGCGCAATGACAAAGTGACCGCAGATAGAGAAGAAAAACTCTTTTATATCTTAATTAAGAGGTAGGAAATCTCTCTTAACCTGTGCCTTTAATTAAGACAAAGACAATAAGGTGCGTGAAGACAGAGAAAGGGGTCAGCCATAAAAGGTTTAATTAAATAAAATGCCATTTGTACAGCACTTTGTTTGCACAAAGACTATCTTGGGGTGTTCTGAAGCATGCAAAAGTTTTTTTTTTCTACACTATGAATAAATTAATTACATACAGACCTTCAGCATGGAGGTTGAAAGGTCTCTTATCAGCACTTCAAACACTATAATCTGTCTATAATACATTGTGCTGTGCATCTCGGCTAGCTTTATTATATATCGAGGGTGTATTTAGCGGTCAAAGAAATTTCTGTTCAATGGTGAATCACCCAGGTGCATTTGGAGTAATGTGAGGTCTTGCTTGTTGTTTATAGATCTTCAAGTGTAGCACTGATATACCCAAGAGGGCCAGGCATACGTGCATCAATGTGTTTTTTTCAGAAAGTGATGACCTCAGTGGATGCAGAGTGTTTAGGCTCTATAGTATCAGCAAAGTGCATGGCAGAGATCACTCAAGCAGAAGAAGATATCAGCTGCTGTGCGCTCTGCTTGAACATCTTATGCTGGATTATAATGGACATCCTGTCATTACTTACTCTAACATTTTAAATCTGCATGAAAATTTAAAGAATGTCTTTTACATTCATTTCTTATTTAGATTTAGTTAGTAAAAGTTTAAAGTCAAAATGATCTGCAGACGTTCAAACCAAGCGTCAGAATGAGGAAAGAAAGGAGCTATACATGATTTAAGGTGATTTTTTTTTCACCTCAGAATTTCATTACCTGTTGATCTACTAGAATTTTCATACATAGCCATGTCTGAAAATGATCTGAAAATGTGAATATACCCAGTGAGTGTTTTGGGTTGATTTTGTTTGTTTTTTGAGTCGATCCCTGTACTAATAATTTAAAACACAATAACTAAAGTCTAAAAGTATTAATTGAATCATTTAAACATTTTACGCATACATTCATTCATTTTCCTTCAGCTTAGTCCCTTGTTTATCAGGGGTCACCACAGCGGAATGAACCAATAACTATTCTGGCATATGTTTTACGCACTGGATGCCCTACCAGCCGCAACCGAGTACTGGGAAATGCCCATACACACTAATTCACACACACTCATACACTACGGCCAGTTTTTTTTACCCAATTCAAACCTATAGCGCATGTCTTTGGAAAGTAGGGGAATCCTAAACACCTAGAGGAAACCCTAGCAAATATGGGGAGAACATGCAAACCCCATACAGAAATGCCAACTGGCCCAGCTTGGACTCGAACCAGAACCATCTTGCTGTGAGGCGATAGTGCCAACCATTGACCCACCATACCACCTTAAACATTTCAATAAATATCTATTTAAATAAATCATGCAAAAGGATTTATTAACAGTTGGATGACTTACTAATGTTTACTAATAATTATGGGTATTTGTGGCATTATTTATTTATTTATTTATTATTATTATGGCTTAAATGCACATTTTGATTGTTGTGCTTGAAATGGCTGCAGCTGTTGTTTCCAAGAGAATGCACTGAAGAGAGCAGAAAGTGCATGGTTTAAGTTAGAGGATTTTTCCCCAACATATTTTGGAGGAACACATCATCGAATATATTTTTTGGCAAATATTTTATTTTTATTTCTTCTAGATAAATATCTAGAGTGAGTCCTGTGACTCACCTTTGTTCCCGCAGACCGTGTGCAATCCAACACAAGCTCATTGTGGATACGTACCTCATCTACATTTCTGGAGATTGCTCAAAAGCAATTTTGCAGAAGATGCTCAAAAGGAATTTGTGGTAATCAAAAAGCGTACATAGCGGCCTCTGGTGAATTTGCAAAAAAGGAGAGCAAACGTACCTAAGCTCACATATTTCACTGTCCCTGGAAATATAGACCTGGGTACGTATCTACAATGACCCTGGAATTGTCAGTAAATCATCTGCAGAAATATCCATTTGCATTTGTGCTGTTTTGGAATTACACTCATGAGCAAATTTGTCTTGTTTGGTGAATTTGCTACTATGTTAATATATAAAAGTAAATACAAAACAACTAATTTGCTTATCAAATTCACAACAAAGACACCAAACCCATAGCCAATGATTTAACTTTAAATAACAAATACAGAGCAAAGTAGATTGGGTTTTGGAAGCCAAATCTAGAAGTACCTTGTTGATGCAAAAAGTCAAAGGTTGCCTGAGTCACAATTTCTGCTGTAACAGTAAGACTGTAGGGTCAGAATTTGATATAAACAACATGAAAGCCTGTCTCCATCCTGCTTTGTATCATCAATTCTGGTTGCTGGTGGTGTACTTTTGTGGGGATATTTTCATAGCACTTTTGTGCCTCTTATTTCCAGTTGAACACGGTCACAGCCCACAGCCTACACAGTCGAGTATTGTGGCTGACCATATCAATGTCTTCATGAGCTCATCTTGTGAGGGATTCTTCCAGCAGGATAACACAATGTCACATCATAAAAAATAAATAAATGAAAAATTGAGTTTTAATAAAAAAATAACATCAATGCAGCCTAAATCATGGAATATATTATGTTGTCTACATTGCTGTTCATCTCATCTTTGCTAAAGAGAAAATTCCTTTTCTGCATGAATACACACCATAATGAAGCGAGTAAATTTACTAAAGGATATCTATAAAATAGATTTCTCTGTGCAATTTTACACACGAATGTTCCTTTTCGATGTTATCAATTTTACACAGACGGCACAAGTACCCACTGTATTTCTTAAAAGACCTCACTCCATGAAGATCATTTAAGCGTCATTACTATATTTTCTCTTTCATTCTTACTGCTCTATCCTCTGTGAATATGGTTTCATACTATTTTCATGCCAGGCCTCGAGTTAAAATGCGTTAAAACAAATGGACTTATTGGATATTCTGTCTAATCCAACTGACAGAAATGTACTGATGTAATGGTGCTGATGGCCTCTCAAGTAAAGCTTTGAAAGTAGACCATGAACTGATGAAACTGGAATTAAACATGTTGAATAACTTCATATTGAAAAGGCAGATCTCCATTGAAAGTGACCTTAAAATATATGACATTACCCTGATGACTGATCATAGCTCATGTGATTCTTTAGAAATCTGTGCTATAGTTTTATGTTTTAGTTATGAAAGCAGGCCACACATGTAATGTGAACACAATCCAGAAAGGCATGTCAAAAAGAGAGCCATTCTGAGCTTTGCAAAAAAGCCATTTTTAGGCTTCCTCCTGACAGCTACTATCTATATTCCTAAGCAAACAGTAAAAAGACATTTTCTTTTTTTGCCCTTTGTATGCTGCTGATTATACATGAAATGCACATGTATAAGTTATAATCAGTCACACGCTATGATCCCTAATGTGCCTGAAACCGTCTAGTGATTTTGCAAGCCCTGCTAATTTGCTGGTAACAATTTCATTGCGTTAACTTTAATAAGGGTAAGAGGCTAATAGCATAAATCTGCATATACACTCATATATAATGAGCCAATAAAGTTAGACACCCTGAGTCACTGGCACATTGACCGTGCACCTATAATCAAGTAAAATCACAGATGTCTAGAGTTGGATAATATACATGCTAAAATCAACCCAGGCTCATTCTTCAAATGTTCCACTATATACGTTTCTGGAGAGCACTAAATGCGTCCCAGGAGGTATGTTTTTTTTTTTTAAGTTTTTGTTTTCGCAAAACCTTCAGAGGCCACTGTGTATGCTTTTCATATCTCAAATTTCTCTGTAAGTGCCATTTGCGCCTGCTGTTCTCGACTAACTGACCGATCGAGTAACCCACCCTCCTCCTTCCCTAAACCCAACCAATAGTGTTTTCAAAAGCACCGACTGACTCGCCCACACAGTTCCCTAAAATCAAGCTACAGGTTTAAAAAGCAATCCAAAAAAAGAAAAGCCCTCGCCTGATTTTTACCACGTTTTCAGAAATTACCACATTCTTACCCTGTTATTTACTTCTTTATTTTATTTTTTGGCTCTTGCTTTTGTCTTACCCGCTTTCTGGAACTGTTCTTTACCAGACACGAACCCCGTCATCATGGCAAAACCCATTAATAGTTGAATAATCGGGATGGGATGAATGGATGGATGGATGGATGGGGTGGGATGGAATGGGATGGATGGATGGATGGATGAACAAATACATGGATAGATAGTTGGTGCAAATAGATTGATACATATCTGGATAGAAAGATGGATGAAGGGACAAATATAAATGCACAGACAGACATACTGCAGATGCAAATAGGGACAAATAAGCTTTTAATGGATGAATGCATAGAAAGATGAATGGGTGGATGGAAAGGTAGATGTTTTATAGATGCATTAATGGATTAATCTGTTGTATGGACTGATAAATGGGGATAAAACTGTGATGGATCAATGGTCAGGAACACTAACTAATGGATGATGGATGAACATCGGATAGATGGAAGAACAGATAGATAAAGGGGTTGATATACAATCAAGCCCTCACCTGATATTACCACGTTTTTAGATCGTACCATGTTCTTACTCTGTTATTTACTTGTTTATTTTATTTTTTGCCTTTTGTTTTTGTCTTATCGCTTTCTGGAACCGTTCTTTGCCAGACTCTAACCCTGTCGTTATGATCAACTCCTCTCTGTGTCTCAAATCCACCGACATACATGGCGAGCTCACTGAACAAATTCGTAACAGTGGGTAAGCCGTCCATAAGGAGGTACATGAAAATTAAAATAAATCAAATAAATCAATAACAATTTACTAATAACAAGCCAATGACACATGAAAACTAAGTGTAATTTAGGCTTTAAAGATAAGCAGCATTAAATACTGTAAAATACATATTACAAACTGTACATGTTGGCTCGAAATAAACTGATTTAACAATTTTCTAATATTTTTATACAGAAAGAGCAACATAAAAGAGCAGAACTCTATGCTCGGGATAACTTGACATCAGCCACAAAGCATTACTTGAGCCAAGAAGCATTTACGCTGAATTTAGGGCATGGCAGAGCAGCGCTAACACTGTTACGCAGAATCATATTCATTCCTGCTTGTAATGTACTGTGTTCAGTCCAGTGAGGGAGGATGAATTCATTACAGCTCCTATATCAATCTGACAGGCCTCAGCTGAGTCAACTGGAAGAGAACTCTCTCCAAATGCCCATAAACACCTTTACCTCAAAGCTCAAGCAGGGAGTTCATAGAATGATAGACAGAGCAGACAGGCAGATGGATAGATGGACAAAGAAGCAGACAGATGGACACACGTTTGATGCGCTGATAAACAAATGGATGGATAGACAGATGCATGGAAAGATGGAACGATGAAACAGAAAGACAGATTTATGTTCATGCACAAATACACAGTGATCTAAGGATTTATGGATGAATGGGGGATACTGTGTGTGCTGTATGTATAGATAAACGGATGCAAATAGATTAAAAGATGTATGGTTATATGAATGAATGAATGTAAGTGCACAAACAGATAAGACAAATTATCGATTGATGGATGGATGGGATGGGATGGATAGATGAATGGATAAATGGACAGACAAACAGATGGACACACAGACAGAAAGGCAGACAGATAGACAGATACACACAGAGTGGCAAAAAACCCATTAATGGATGAGATGGGATGGCATGGCATGGCATGGCATGGCATGGCATGGCATGGCATGGCATGGCATGGCATGGATGGATGGATAAATGGATGGATGGATGGATGGATGAATGGATGGATGGAAGGATGGATAGACGGATAGACAGACGAACGGATAGACCTACAGACAGAAAGGCAGACAGATAGACTGATACATTACAGAGTGGCAAAAACCCATCAATGGATGGGATGGGATGGGATGGGATGGGATGGGATTGGATGGATGGATAGATAGATGCATGGATGGACAAATACACTGATAGTTAATTGGTGCAAATAGATTAATACATATCTGGGTAAAATATAAGTGCACAGACACACATACCATGGATGGATGGACAGATAGGCTGCAGATTACCATAGGGACAAATAACCTTTTAATGGATGAATGGATGGGAAGATGAATGGGTAGGTGGAAAGGTAGATTTATAGATGCATTAATGGATCAATCTGTTGTATGGACTGATAAATGGGGAAAAAACTGCGATGGATCAATAGACAGGAACAAAAACTAACGGATGATGAATGAACATTGGATAGATGGAAGAACAGATAGATAAAGGGGTTGATATACAATCAAGCAGGTAGATGATCAGCCAAAGAAATTGGTGGATGGATGGATGGATGGGTCATGTAATGGTGGGTTACTACAAGGCAGTATAGTTCAGTGCAACACGGTACGTTACACAATTATTTCTGTTTCCACTGTCAGACATGCCAGACAATGGTACCAAAATAGCGATCTGTAGCATACCACTTTTTGTGAAACTTGTAAGGGTATAGCACAACAGTACAGTCCCAAAAAGGTGGAGAAAGACTGCAAAATACTAACTTGTTTACGAAGAATCTTGTCCTACAAGTAAATCGACAATACAGAAAGCACCATTTTTAAATACACAGCTGAAACATGACACTGAAGTAATACAATGAGTATGTTTGCATGGACCATCTTATTGCAATTATAATGAAATTTTGGCAATATTAAGATAAACTTTACCTAATGTAAATGCAATAATTGGACCTAAATAATGTGATTAAGCTCATAATCGCAGTAAGCATAATTATATTAATGTAGGTGGTGTATGACTTTTTTATTTTACAGTTGAAGTCAGAATTATTGGCCGCCCTTTGATTTTTTCTTTTAAATATTTCCCAAATTAAGTTTAACAGAGCAAGGAAATTTTCACAGTATGTCTGATAATAATTTTTCTTCTGGAGAAAGTCTTATTTGTTTTATTTCGGCTAGAATAAAAGCAATTCTTTTATGAGCCATTTAAGGTCTAAAATTATTAGCCCCTTTAAGCAAATTTTTTCGACTGTCTACAGAACAAACCATCATTATACAATAACTTGCCTAATTACCCTAAACTGCCTAGTCAACCTAATTAAGCCTAGTTAACCTAGTTACGCCTTTAAAA
Source organism: Danio aesculapii (assembly GCF_903798145.1). Classification (NCBI taxonomy): domain Eukaryota; kingdom Metazoa; phylum Chordata; class Actinopteri; order Cypriniformes; family Danionidae; genus Danio; species Danio aesculapii. Next base: position 38,012,349 of record NC_079457.1, read on the forward strand.
GTCACTTTAAGCTGTATAGAAGTGTCTGGAAAAATATCTAGTAAAATATTATTTACTGTCATCATGGCAAAGATAAAAGAAATCAGTTATAGGAAATGAGTTATTAAAACTATTATGTTTAGAAATGTGTTGAAAAAAAATTCTCACAATTAAACAGAAATTGGGGACAAAAATAAACAGGAGGGGCTAATAATTATGGGGGCTAATAATTCTAACTTTAACTGTAAGTACTCAGGCATGTAAACACCTTAAATGCATTATTTCCATTCTGCACAAAGGGCACATGTGTCCGTGAGGGTACAGCCATCTGTAAATGCGCTTTCGTAGCAATTATCTGCTCCGGTGGTCAGGTGCACAAAAAGAAAACTAATATGGACTCAATCTGTGACCAACAAGTTCACTCAGATATTTGAACGATATTTGTGACATACTGAAATTTTCAATCCACAAATAAACAAAACGCGCTTTCATTGTCTGCTTCCTTTTCCACAAACAGAATGTAGAACAGTGCGCAGACCAACTCAGCTGAAGAGGCATGTCTATGTCACCAAAAAAAAAGCACAGAATACAACCAAACGGATGCGTTTTGCATTAGATGGAAATAAATTAAAACTGCTGCCAGTAACATATACTCTCATCACTTATGCTGTGAAGAGTGACATGTAAAAAAAAAAATAACAACCACAATGCTTAAACAAAAATGCAACTCAGGCACATTATTGAAACGCACCCCTATATACATTTCTGTACATCTCAGGAGGTAGCTTTTTTTGTTGTTGCAGTTTTTAGTGTCTCGAATACATCAGAGGCCGCTGTGCTTTTTTCAGATCTCAAATTTCTTTCACAAGTGCCATTTGCGCCTGCTGTTCTCTGTGGACTGACTGATTGGACTGACCGACCAACCGATCGATCGATCAATCTCCCCCCGCAGCCCCTTCCCTAAACCTAACCGATAGTGTTTTAAACCGGCAGTGCTTTCAGACCTGAACCCTGTCGTTACAGTTAACTCCTCTGTGTCTCAAGTCCACCAACGTACATGGTGAGCTACTGGGCAAATTGGTAACAGCAGAAAAGCTGCCCAGACAGATGTCGGCAGCATCATACCGCCCCTTAGCATTTATTTTAAAGACGAAATGCAGCCATATGTAGCTCTGGCTACATAATTCACGATCTCCAGAAACGTATACAGGTGTACAAGTTCACAATGAGCTTGTGTTCAAATAATACGAATAGCTAAAATATAAACAGGATTGAGAGCTTTTCTCATAAACATTATATTGCGATTAAGCCCTTACTCTTATGATAGGAAATAATCACATTATTTGTTCATCCATTCATTCATTTTCTTTTCGGCTTAGTCCCTTTATTAATGCGGGGTCGCCACAGCGTAATGAACCGCCAACTTATCCAGCATATGTTTTATGCAGCAGATGCCCTTCCAGCCGCAACCCATCTCTGGGAAACATCCACACACACTTATTCACACACATACACTACGGACAATTTAGCCTACCCAATTCATCTGTACCGCATGACCTACTGCGCCACTGCGTCGCCCCCACATTATTTGTGCACATGTAAACATAGTCAATGACAGCATGCAGTAATGAACCACAATAAGCTCAAACTCAAACATTGGGTCCTATCATACACCCAGCGCAATAAGGCACAAGACATGTTTGGCGTGATTTGTTGCTATTTTCAGACCAACGCAAACCTAATTTTCCAGCTTTGCACCATGTTGTTAGCAAATCCATTTGCAAATAGCAAATAGCAAATCCATTTGCGCAGCTTTGTGGACTCATGTGTGTGCCGGTCTAGAAAGGAGGCGCATTGTTGGCACGTTGCTATTTTGAGGAACTAAAATAGACTGCACAATTGACCAGCTGAAAACAGGTCTAAAGTCCAGCGCAGAGCGTGTTAGTTGTGCACCTTAAATGTGAACACATTGCTTAATACACATAGGATGTACAGCAATACACAAATATATTTACATATGAAAAAGAATTATTGGATTACAATATTACAAAACATATTAAACTACTCCCTCCATGCATTTATTCACGACAGTTTGCTTTTGTATAATGTTATCATCATTAGTAGTATTATTTATTATATGCATATTTATATTTGTTTTAATAAAAACAAGTTTAGATTCATCAACCTGTCGGGTTTTGGAGACGTTTGCATCACCATATAAGGCAAAAGAATAGGACGTTCAATTCAATTCAATTCACCTTTATTTGTATAGCGCTTATACAATGTAGATTGTGTCAAAGCAGCTTCACATAAAAGGTCACAGTAAATAGGAACAGTGTAATTCAGTTTGTAGTGTTTAAGTTCAGTTCAGTTGAGCTCAGTTCAGTGTGGTTTAATAATTACTACTGAGAGTCCAAACACTAAAGAGCAAATCCAACGATGCGCACCTCTACAGATCCCGAACCATGCAAGCCAGTGGCGACAGCGGAGAGGGAAAAAAAACTTCACTAAAGGCGGAAGTGAAGAAAAAAAACCTTGAGAGAAACCAGACTCAGTTGGGCACGACCATTTTAATTTCGTTTTTTTATACGTGTGTTTCGTTTTTAAATACGTGTGTTTGGATATAACTCAGTTTTTTTAACCAAATTTCGCTATTATTGTTCATTTATTCGTTTGCTGGAATTTAGAACTGAATTTAGAAACAGTTAAAAAAAAAAAAAGCTTAAATGCGCTTAACAAATGAAAATAAATATTTAGGCTAATGGATGTCTTCAGTGCAGTGTGTACATCACCGTTACCTTATATACTAAAGTAAATGAGTAAATTAAAGAGCAAAAGTAAAGTAAAGAGAAAGTAAAGAGGCCAAATGGAGGAGGCTCGTTCTTTATCCTCGCTGCAGATGATTTAACTCGCTAGTGAAGTGTTCAGTTTTTCCACTTACAAATACTGCCATGTAAATAGCAATTGCACCATGGCATGATGGAAATGACTCTTAAAGGGAATGGGAGATGTGACTCTGATTGGTTTAATGCATGTTATGCTTAAAACACACCCACAACTCATTAAGAGAATAAGCACAACCCTGTAAGACCATGTGCCGATATTTTTCCATCCCTAAAATAGCAAAAGTGGATTTGAGACATGCCCTTAATGCTATTGCGCCATGCGCATCAGACTTTGTGCCTATATCGTTAAAATAGAGCCCACTGAGATTGCTGACTTTGCAAACATGTGTCTAGAGTTCCAGATATGCTTTATGTCCTCTATTGTTGATGGTTTTTTTCGTATGAGAATGTAGTTGATTGCTACTTTCACACACCATTCCTATGCATTAAGAGTACTGTTGGGAGTTGAAATACACAAGCCTGATCAGGGTTACCTGTACTGAACAACTTATTGCAGCATTGAATGAACCCTGTCATTATTTAAATTACGATGTTGATGTGTGATTGGTGTGTTTTAGATATATAATTTTTGTTTTGGATAAATAATTTTGTATAAAATATATATAAATTATGTTTTTGTATGTCCTATTTTAACATGAAAGTTGTTTCTGTATGGTCATCTTTGCCAGAACTCTCTGGAAGAAGAATATCGTTAATCTCAATAGGATCTCAATCTCAATATTTTTCTTCATTGAAAAATAAAGGAAATAATAATAAAAAATGTACCATATTATTTTATACTGAACTGTACAACTCAGGGGCAATGAGCTATAATTTTTTTATCTCTTACACCTGGCATTCCTGAAATAACCAGCCATCCAGTTATTTCCTCAACAGTCAAAACCAGTCAAACATGTTACAATTCTGACACCAGCCCACATTATTAGACAACTTAGACATGAACAGATGAAATTCATAGAACCCGCTCAAGTGTTGAAGACTTTCTGGGAGCGACTGCGTTTAGAAAGTGGATCTACTCAGCATTACGACCCAAACTGATTAGAATGATGCATGTACGGTTGCATCCTGCCAGTGGATCGATGCTTCTGATTGGCTGAGATTGGAATAAACTCTAGTCTAGCAGGAATAGTCTTCGTTTAAAGAGGAAAGAAACAGCACTGCAGAATTAAACCACTTACAACAACATTCCTACACACAAATTGATTCGCACCACAGAACATGCAAGAGAGAGAGAGAGACAAAACAATACAATGTGTGAGTGAACGAAAAAAACACGCAACAACCTTCACAGCTGAAATCATCAGCGGCACTCATCCAAGCTAATGCAATGATGCGCAGGACTCCTAATCATACACTTCCCTTCAGTGAGGGAGGGACGGTAAACACATTTGTGGCCCCCACGCACGCTGGCAGATGGAGAAAGTGGGTGAGCTGGGTCTGAGTGGGTGATGGCCTAAAGACTCAACACAGAGCAGGAAACTGAGGCTGCCCAATGACGAGTCTCTGGTTCATCACTATGCAGCATGTGTGGTACAACATCATTACTGGACAACCAGACACTACCAGATGGACACTTCAGGCCACGGCTGTATCCTAAATCAAATCGATGCTCTGTTGTTTCAGTAGCCACTGACTTTCATTTTATAGACAAAAAATAAAGCAAAAAATATTTAAGTTGCATAGAAGAAGGTCATATTAGATTGGAATGACATGAGAATAAGCCCAGGAGGCACAGGATGTCAACATGACTTCAGACGACAATATAAATAAAACAAACACACACAAGAAATACACGTACGCCAGACATGAAGTTGGCGTGGACCAACGCACATTTTCACATTAATTTCATCGTTAGTAAATCCAAACGTGAGCGTGAAATCTGGCGTACGCAAAGTTTTTGTACGTGCGCAGCGTTGATACTTGAGGCCCCAATGAATAAATGTCAGTATTTGACGTCAGTATGATATTGGTTTTAGATGTTTGACGCTCGATGTTGGATTTTGGTCACTTTTGGTCACACAACCTAAAATCAACTAAATATTAACATTATTTGACATTGTTATTGAACATCAAAATAACATTGTCCTTAGACGCTGCCAACTTAAATCTAAGCTAATATTAATGTCTTATGATGTTGTGTGTCTGCTGGGAGGGAATAATGACCAAAATTATCTTTTTTTTTTTTGCCATGAATAAACAGGACAGGTCTATATTCAACATGTTCATAGCATACTGTTCCTTTGGTGCCTACAATATCATACAGTCCTTTGTTCTTTAGATGGTTATATAGTAAAAGAGTACAAAAATAACATCTCAAGAACAGTTTTGGAGGAAAAAAGTAAATTTTGGAGCAACTGATTGTCTCAAACATAATTCCCATTAGAACAAATGAATGAGAAAACTCTTTAGCTGAACAATTCACTCTATCAACTACTGGCTTATTACCTGTCTATTATTAAGGTATTAAAGAGATATTAAAGAGAGTTCACCCAAAAATAATTCATCAACTCACACGCCCCTGTTCCTTAGGAGTTTGATTTTTTTTTTCGGTTAAGCAGAAAAGATAAACTGAAGAATGTTGGAAACCTGTACCCATCAATTTCCAAAAAACAAACACTATAGATGTCAATGCTTACAGGTTTCCAACATTCTTCAAAATATCTTCTTTTGCATTCAACATTACAAAAAAAACTTGTTTTGAAGAAGGGTGAGTAAATTATGAGAGAATTATTTAGCTAATAGTTTTAGTAAATTGTTTGTCAATAGCATGCATTGTACATTAAAATATAGTTTTACTGTAAATATCTGTTTAGTTTATGATTCTATGTGCATGTTAATGCACTGTACATGCTGTTGGTGGTTATCACAGCATATTAACTCTAATCACAGTATCTTACATCTCAAGAAAAGTTTGGGGAAAAAAGTTACATTTGGAGCAGCTGATTATTTCAAACAAGTTTCCCTTTAGATCACATGAATAAGAAAACTCTGTAACGCTTTAGTTGAACAATTCACACTATTAACTACTGGCTTCTAACCTGTCTATTATTACGATATTAAAGAGATATTAAAGAGAGCTCACCCAAAAAAATGTAAATTCTGTCATCATAATCTCACACATCAGTTAGATTTTTTTTCTTTCTGTTGAGCAGAAAAGATATACTGAAGAATGTTGGAAACCTGTGCCCATTGGCTTCTGAAAAACAAACACTATGGATGCCAATGCTTACAGGTTTCCAACATTCTTCAAAATATCTTCTTTTGTGTTCAACATTACAAAAAACTTGTTTTGAATATGAGTGAGTGAAATATGGCAGAATTATTTAGTTAATAGTCTTAGTGAGTGGTTTGTTAATAGCATAAATTGTACATAAATCGTGTTTCTGTAAATTATATTTCTGTTCAGTTTATGATTCTATGTAATGTATATACTGTTGGTGGTTATCTCAGTATATTAACTCTAATCAAAGTATCTTACATCTCAAGAACAGTTTGGACTTCAAATAAAAGTCAAGTTTGGAGCACCTGATTTTTTCAAACAAATTTACCATAAGATCAAATGAATGAGCAAATTCTGTAACGCTTTAATTGAACAATTCACACTATCAACTACTGGCTTATTACCTGCCTATTAAGAAGATATCAAAGAGTTCAATTCTGTTCTGCTCAGTTCTGTTCAGTTTATGATTCTACATTTAAGTGTTGATATGCATAAGTGTATATGCTGTTGGTGGTTAACTCAGTATACTAACTCAAAATGCAGAATCTTACATTACAGAGCTTAGCATATACTTATACTCATCCCTCACAAATATCTCATTTAAATTATTTTTTTTCTATAGGAAGCTTTACAATATTATACTTGTACATATACATTAGATTAATCACTGAAGCCAAAACTAGAGCTAATCTAACAAAATAACATATGATAACAATCCAAAAATGTTAAGCCCAAATTTACATGTTAGGGAAAAATATTAAATTCAAAAATTTAAAACAACAAAAATCAAGAGAAAATTTGTTGAAGTTTATATTATCATTTTTATTTGCAATATTTTGCATGAATTAAAATGTATTATCTTTCTATTTCTAAAGATGTTCTGTGACTAAAATATTATGTCAATTAATATATCCATTTATTAAATCTGTTTTGTTCAAATCCCCAAAATATATTACCTATATTCAGTGAAAAACAAATAAAAATGTTAATTTTCAACATGGTGTGTACTTATTTATCCTGACCACTGTATATTAGCAAGTATTACTACATATATCTGCTATACTGAATATTGAGTAGGAAAACAAAATATAAATATATATATATATATATATATATATATATATATATATATATATATATATATATATATATATATATATATATATATATATATATATATATATATATATATATATATATTGGCTCACGGAAAACAAGTTGTTATCCACAAGCAGATGGATATTTACAAAGATACAGCACAGTATTTTAGGGGGATAAACAATAATTGACTAATCATGTGGATATCTTTGTAGACAAAACATTTTTAAAAATCTTTCCTGTTATTTAATTGTGAATTAAAATGTACCAATGTTGTCCTGCCAAGATGATAAATACAACATCAAAGTATTTTTTCAATTTTTCTGTATGTTTTATTCTTCAATAAATGAAACAACTAAAAAAAAGAGACACAAGATCCCAGCAGCTGAGTTTATTTGAAACAAGAAAGAGTGAATGTTTATGATGTAATTAAATAATTCTGCACAAAATAATAATTAAAACTGATATATTTCCCTTTCCTTCTGCTTGTTTGTTTGTTTGTTTGTTTGTTTGTTTGTCTTTATTAATCCCCAAAGGGAAATTCACGTCACAGCATAGCTTCCCATATTAAAAATAGATAATATAAGTAAAAAAAAAAAAAAAAAAAAAAAAAAAAAAAAAAATTATATATATATATATATATATATATATATATATATATATATATATATATATATAAACAATAATAAAATTACATTCATACTGCACACCTTAGGTCCAAAAACAACGAGCAAACACTTGTCCATATCTAGTAACTATTACAATTCAGCACAATTCATTCTAGTATGACTTTGGTTATACAATCTGATCACTGTTGGTAAAAATGACTTCCTGTATCTTTCTCTGTAACACTGGGGTTGAATTAATCTTGCACTAAAAGAACTTGCACATGCTTGGACTGTCTCAAAAAAGGGATGATTATCATGGTTCATCATACTGTTTTGTCCAGCATTCGATCATCTGCAATCTCTTCAATAGTGGGTAGTGCACACCCCACAACAGAACCTGCCCTTTTTATAAGCTTATTTAATTAGGTTTTTTTTTTTTTTGTGGTGCCTGTTTAGGGGTTCCCACAGCGCAATGAACCACCTTGATACATTTCATTAGCTCATTAATTGTAATTATATGAAGAAAAATATACACCAAGAACATAGCTCTGACTTCAGTAATCTGGATGAGCCTGTGCTTTCAGTTTTAACCCATTTGTTATCAGGTCATAACAAACCGCTCAATGTTGTAACTCAGAATCAAGTATTTCCAGAGATTCATGTAATAAATACTTTTACCCACCCATTATTCCCACCTCACTTTGTAACTATTAGCTATATGTTTCACTACTCTAATGTTTCACAACCATTTCCGGGTTCCCCAAATAACCTTCACTGAATAGTTGATAAAAAAGATCATGTGAAAATTATTATAAATATTGTTGAAACCTTTTCACTTCTGTGCAATAGAAGAATTCCATGGAGGTTAAAGGTTCTTCATATAACCATCAATGCCAACAAAGAACTCTTATTTTTGATCTTCAATCTGTTAGCTCACTTGAATTTGTTTAATTCCATTAAACATGACCGTATGGTACCTTGGAAGGCTGACTGAAGCAGATTTCTTACAAGGTGTCTTCATTCAAAAACACAGCCTGTTAATGCACATGACTTTCTGGGCAATAAAATAGCAAAGCAGCTTCCTTCACTTCTGGATGCAGCCCAGACGTCTGAAACCAAATTAAATTAAATTGGCTACATAGGTGACTTCAGCATGAAATCCAAATGACTGTGAATAGATATATCCGTAGATAAATCAGTGTTTTAATAGCTTACAGTATGTTGGCTCATATATAATTATTGGACTTTTCATACTGATATGATATTAGTTTACATATTATCAAGATGAAACCATCAAAAATAATCACCCTAGTCTCTATGTTATTGCATTTACAATAGACCAAATTGCTACAAATAAAAATTTAAAAGCTTCATAGTAATTCTAGATAGTCCATAAAATGAAAATATGGAGTAAACAAGAACTGTCTTGCAGAAAGAAAAATTAAGTACTACGATTAGCCACGATGTAGATTTTTGGCCCTCCTGTTGAAGCTTCCTCTTGAACTGTGAAAATCCAGGACCAAAAGCAAATACATTTTGTAGTGCAACATGGGAATGGAAAGAAAAATGGGGTGAGGGATGAGGGGGTGGAAAGATGAGGTAATTGAGAGAAAGCATGTAAACAAACATAGAGAGTGAGGATGGAGGGTGAAAATTAATTTCACATCTAGGTCCACCGAGCTGTCGATAGTGATCAAAGCCTGCTGGGTGAGATGGTGCATTGGGGGGGTTTCAGATATAGTACAGTGGAGGTTGGATGTTGTCTGACTTCTCTCAATTGCTCCAAAAGAAAAGGATTGTTCGCCAAAACTTTTATTTATACACCCTCATGTGAAAGGAAAATATTAAAACTGTTAAAACAGTCTTTGACAATCCATGTATAGACATTTGTTTTAGTATAATTGTTTTTTTTTTTGTTTTTTTTTTATTTAGTCATATAGGTTTAGATAGAATTTTAATTATAGGTGAACTGTCCCTTTAAAACTTCATAAAGAGATAGTTCATCCAAAAATTGAAATAATATCATCATTCACTCACCCTTTACTTGTTTCAAACCTCTTTGAGTTTCTTTATTCTGTTGAACACAAGAGAAGATATCTTGAAAAAAGCTGGAAACCTGTAACCTTTGACATCTATTATAATACTGTATGTCTTTGCTACTATAGAAGTCAGTGGTTACAGGTTTTTAGATTTCTTCAAAATATATATATATTTCAAAAATAAAATATATATATATATATATATATATATATATATATATATATATATATATATATATATATATATATGATTAAACGTTTTTGGGTGAACTATCACTTTAACCTTTTATCTGGTGAGGAACAATATATATAGTACTGTAACTTCACTGACATTGATGACTTTTTTGGTATCATTTTATATTGATGGTCAGAATGCACATGTAGTTGACTAGAAGTTGCGTTGCAAGTACATGCCAACTAATTCCCAATAGAGTATTAGTAGACTGTTTACTTAATATCTGCAGACAATGATCAACCAACAGACTGAGAAACTTTGCAAGTACATGTCAGCAACTTACACTACCCTAACAATAATCCCAACCTAACAGTCTACATATACTCTAATGATAATTAGTTGGGATGTAGTTCCAATATAACTTAAATTCTTTGGCACTAAACATACCTGCTGGTTATTAATTGATATTGTTATTAACTATGGTACACCTCTCAGTAAGGGTAGAAAAAATATCATTAGTTTAACTTTTTTGTTAGTTGCACTGTAAACAGACAGGTTTGATGGCATGAAAAACCATGATAACATAAAAGTATGATAACAAGCAATACTGCCAACCCATGCTCATTATGGATACGTACCCCTATATACATATACAGTTTTATTGCAGTTTTTGTTATCGTAAACTCACCAGAGGTCGATGTGTATGCTTTTTCAGATCTCAAATTTCTTTCGCTAGCCATCTATTCTCGCGTAAATCCACCAGATGCTACTGTCGCCTGACTGACCAACCGATCAACCACCCACCCCTTCCCTAAACCCAACCGACAGTGTTTGAAAAAGCAATCCAAAAAAAGAAAAGCCCTTGTAGCTGCCAGATTTGTACTATGTTTTCAGATCTTACCATGTTCTTACCCTGTTATTTACTTGTTTATTTTATTTTTTGCCTTTATTTTTTGTTTTTGTTTTACCTGCTTTCTGAAACCGTTCTTCGCCAGACTCAAACCACGTCATCATGGTCAACTCCTCTCTGCATCTCAAGTCTGCCAGCATACATGGCGAGCTACTGGGCAAACTGGTATCAACGGAAAAGCCGTCCACACAGAGGTAAGCAATCAGCTGGTAGCACGAAATGAAACAGAAGCTGATGGTGGTGTAATACCACCCCATAGTGTTTTAAAGATGGAATGAAGCCATACGTAACTTTGGCTACTTAATTTTCTGTGTTGCATACTTCTACTACTACTACTACTAATAATAATAATAGCTAATAATAACTAATAACAGCTTTATTTTAAAGAAAGAAAGAAAGAAAGAAAGAAAGAAAGAAAGAAAGAAAGAAAGAAAGAAAGAAAGAAAGAAAGAAAGAAAGAAAGAAAGAAAGAAAGAAAGAAAGAAAGAAAGAAAGTTAAAAAAAATTACTTCAAATGGCTCCTTAAATTGTTGTTAAATTGAACATTTTTCAGGATCTTTGTTTTTTTAAAGCGCAGAGATTTTGGATCTCAAATAAACAATTTGTAGTGTACTATTACAAAACTCCACAGACTATACTGTATAGGTTTATAGATAGATAGATAGATAGATAGATAGATAGATAGATAGATAGATAGATAGATAGATAGATAGATAGATAGATAGATAGATAGATAGATAGATAGATAAATAGATAGATAGATAGATAGATGATATAAATTCTCCTAGCTTGATCTGCAAGCTTACCTGATGATGACATACATGACCAAGCAGTTTCCCACCAGTCCCACCACGCAGACAATCATGTAGACCACAGCTATAGTGATCTTAAAGCCTTTGGGGAAGAAGCTGTCACTTCCATTGAAGGTGCTGAAGTTGTTCTGGAACAGGGACTCGTTGTACAGATGGAAGTGTCTGGGGTCAGTAAAGCCGATGGAATCATTTGGGAACTCCATGAGTATAGCTACAAAAAACAACAAGAGCAAGCCAGAAATGCTGAGTGAAGCATATTCTCCATGCTGTCTAAGTCACATGAAAACAAGCATGGGGAGACTGTTCTCCTCTGTTCTCGATTCTGCTTACTTAATCAGTATAATAATAACTCACCCAGACTTGAAGAAACTATGCAGAAGTGCAAAAGATTTAAAAAACCACTTCAAAATTCTCAATTTCTCTTTATTTCATTGGAGATACATTGGTTTGAGTGAAATATTATTGTTTGTTTTATCCTGGAAAAGACTGAAAAAAAAATCTAATATCAAATAAAATATTTTTTTGGATTAATTAACGTTTATTTGTCATGATCGATTTTTTACTAAAAAATATAATAAAATAGAAATAAATATTTTCCCAGAAATGGATTGCGGCTGGAAGCGCATCCGCTGCGTAAAAACGTGCTGGATAAGTTGGTGGTTCATTTTGCTGTGGTGACCCCGGATTAATGAAGGGACTAAGCCAAAAAGAAAATGAATGAATGATGAATAGAAATAAATATCACAAATCTGAAGAAAGTTAGACTTTTCAAGTGGTCCCTAAATTGTGTGAGTATTTATTCGAACATAAACAAGGTTAAATTTCTGAATTAAAATAAAATCCTACATTTTAATGTTAAAAATTTTTCTTCTCTCAATTGATAATCAAGTTTGCTTCCTAACCTTAATCTTTAACTGTAATAATAATACTTGAATAGTTGTCTAATAAACCTGTCATTGTATATTATAAATATTGTTGGCTCTTTGACATTTTGCTTTTGTTCCCCTTTTCTAATCAGTTTGGAAAACAGCACCAACTATTAATAAATGGATTTGTAAAAAATGCAGTTTTAAAAGCTCATTTATGTTAAAAAACTTCAAATCAAAGTAAGCCTAGTTCAACCAATAACAGGCAGCCATTTTGTGGTCATGTGACATGACAACAATACACTATTACAACTTTTATGAAAATAATAATTGTGACCATATTAAACAAAATGCACTGTTAGTTTAAATGAAGTTATCCCATAAATAAACTTCTTCAAATTCACGACTCTTTTTCACAACGAAAGCATGATTTGAAAGAACACGTTTACTTACTGAAAACAAACATGAACACAAATATGACTTTTGTATTCCTCGTTTTTATTTCGGTTAACATTATTCGTCATTGACCCACGTTGATTTCGCTACAGTTGATGAGGTGGAGGTGATACGCGAGGCGCATAGCAAACCGTCTACTGTACTGTCAACAGTTTGCGCATGAAATGCATCACACAGTTTGGCTTCACAGAAAAACAACCTGTCCATGCGAAATTCCCGGTAACCTCCACACCGGACTGGACAAAAGTATGCAACCGTTTGTATCACATCGCTTCAGGAGGGTTGAAACATACATACCGCTATTTGAAGAAATCCCGGCTGGTCGCTTATTCGTCCGGCACTGAGGGATTCTTCGGTCCGCTATTCTTTCTGTTTCGAGCAGCCTGTTTCCAACAGCACACAGATATTCACATTACTGTGTATCTCAGGCAAAAGAGAAACATGTTTTTTTTTTTTTTTTGGTAACTGAGAGAGCGCAGTGGGAGGGGGAGGTGCGTAGAAGCACTTGCTTGTTGTTTGCGAATCTTCAGCAGCGACTTACATCTCCACTAGGTTTCCTTCAGTCTCTCTCTCTCTCTCTCTCTCTCTCTCTCTCTCTCTCTCCCCCTCTCTCTCTCCCGCTCTCCTGGCACGCGCTATAACCCGAACGCTGATTACGCAGGGTGGCGCGCGCATGCAGGTGTCAGTGGCACGCGCGCGCACTCGTCGGAACAGGTGTCTAGCGGAGAGCCAATGTAACTATGTTTTACTGTAACGTGACAATTAAACATGTGTAAAACCTACATATTAATTTTGGTCTAAGATGATTATATTTTATATTCTCAACATTGTATATTATACTCAAAATATGTTTAAATGCTGTTAAACAGCTAATCAACTAATCAATTGATAGAAAAAAATACCTGAAAATGTATTATTTGTATTACTATTTAGCAATGCAGAAATTACATTTGAGTAAATTGCTATAAATGTTAGTTAAAATGACAAAAATACAGTACAAAATTACCAATCAGTTATTATCAGTAAATATATATATTCATGTATGTATATATATATATATATATATATATATATATATATATATATATATATATATATATATATATATATGTTGAAAGACATGTGGTATTGGTGAGTTGAGTAAGCTAAAATTATCCGTAGTGTAAGTGTGTGAATGAGTGTGTATGGGTGTTTCCCAGTGATGGGTTGCAGCTGGAAGGGCATCCGCTGCGTAAAACATATGCTGGATAAGTTGGCGGTTCATTCCGCTGTGACGACCCCAGATTAATAAAGAGACTAAGCTGAAAAGTAATATATATATATATATATATATATATATATATATATATATATATATATATATATATATATATATATATAAATGTGTGTGTGTGTGTGTGTGTGTGTGTGTGTGTGTGTGTGTGTGTGTGTGTGTGTGTGTGTGTGTGTTTACTGTATTCATAGTACTTCGTTTACTGTATTTTTTTTTTGTAAAATTATCACAAGTAATATTGTCAGACACAAAACCCTCTAAGTGCCATGTGACATTTTCTTCTAAAATTTGCATTTTTCTCAGGCTCTTATGTCTGGATTCAGTAATTTCACCGTTATGGCAAAGAAAATGTTATTTTCATTTATTTAAAAATGAAATAACTGAACATAAACATAAAAGGCAGAGAAAAATGCTCATTGTAGAAGAAAATTATAGATGACACCTAAAGGGTTTTGCATCTTGAATATGTTTTACTCCTGTTTTTTTTTGTACCACTTGTTTGCATATCAGCACAGTAACAACTTAATTTTTAATGCACAATACATTTAAGGTCTGTCACAAGCACCCTGTAATTCTGACAATCACAGCTGCCGTTTTCTTCTAACCATAAATTTGATTTTGAGTTTAGAAGAAGTGAAAAACTGTAGGAAATGCAAAAGATGAGTAAAATGAGGAACATGAACCAGTTGCTGCATGTATATGTATGTATTATCCAAAATCTTAAATGATGTGTCAATGTTATGCATCATGTTTCACTTTTACAAGGCACACACATGAAAGTACATGTGCCTCTGAGTCTGAGCTCAAGCTCATATATGCAAGCCTCCTTTGTCAGAACTGCAACAGATTTCAACTGCACGGTGCAACAGATTCCTTGGATAAGTCATTAATGTTGTCTGAATTATTTGCAGGATGCGTCTACGTTCTGCATGCAGATTTGTTTCCTCAGCCGTGTGACAGAATTTTAAAGTGCACAAATGCTTTCTCAGCTGAATGTCAGTGTGTGCTGCTTTTAAATGTTTCACCGCTCAGACTTGAATGTGAGTAGAAATGGGAGCGTTGGCTACAGGGGGAGCTCATGTTCAGGTATCAACGCACCGGCCATAAATCACAGTGTTGTTACTTTGACAGATTGTCGCATTTATCAGTCACATAAGCCCTGGTTAATTCTTGTTTGTATACATATATAAATACATGCCTATAGGAAGTATGTGTTGTAAGCTAGGAGTACTTGGTGCATTAATGTGGACTCATTAACATTTCGCTCCATTAATTTTTTGCACTTCCAAGCAGTTTCTTGCACTTTGGGCTGAGTTGAGTTAAAGGAATATGCAAAGTGTTACATATTAATAGAGAAGCATGGTTAGGAGAGCAGTTAAATGTCACGATTTGGCTTTATTCCTGCAGTGCTGCTGGAAACCTGTTTATTCTATGAGTGTCAGGCTGGCCACTGTCCTTGGTTCTGAAACCAAGAAAAGAGAAACAGACAAGCTCTGAATTCTTCACACAACATCAGGCAAAAAGATGAGTGGATAAACACAGAACTGCAGACCACACTATAGGGCAGATCAGGGCAAACTGTTACACAGGACTAAGAAAATACCAAAGGATTTGAGGGAAATATTTATTCTAGCAGTGGATTTGTATGCTTCTTTAGCTTGATAATTGTCTACTTTTTGTAACATTTTGCATTAAGGTTCTATTAGTTAATTAATGGGGTTATGTTAAACATTTAGAATAGATGTTTGCTATATATGTTGATATTGAAACCATTGTATTTTATTTTAATTGTGAAGTAAATAGGTTTCATATCACCCCAAAGGTTTGTTTGCGAAAACAACCTGCCAGATTTACATTAGACTAATTGTTAGTTATACTTTTCAGTAAATAATTGCACATCACGTTATTAGATTCCACAAAGAAAGCAGTTTCTAGCAAGAAGCAGGTTCAAAGCTGATGAATCAAGGGACAAGAGATGCAATCATTCAGTCTTTAATTAATTTTCTATTCGGCTGAGTCCCTTTATTAATATGGGGTCACCACAGCGGAATGAGCCGCCAACTTATCCAGCATATGTTTTATGCAGCAGATGCCCATCCAGCCACAACCAAGCTCTGGAAACACCCATAAACTCTTGCATTCACACTCACACACTACGGCCAATTTAGTTTATTCAATTCACCAATACTGCATGTTGTTAGACTGTGGGGGAAACGAGCACCCATGTGAACATGAGCAGAACATGTAAACTCCACACAGAAATGCCAACTGATCCAGTTGGTGCTCGAACCTTGCCGAGGCAATCGTGCTACTCACTGTGCCACCGTGTTGCAGTGTTTTTTTACTGGTGATCCAAAACATGTACAAAACAATACAAATCTACCAATTACAGTAGATGAACACAACAACGTTATTACTGTGCTATGAATACTGAAGACTTCTACAATCAAGCAAGATGGAAGTAGGCACATTTGGATGACAGAAGCATTAGAAAATCTGCAACACTCATATACATTGTTTACCTTTGTCATTGACAATAGTTAATTCCAAAAATAGCACATTAGAATGTTGCAGCTGACCAATGAGTTTCAAGTATTCCAGAGAGCCATGTAAAACCATAATGCTAAATGCATTAGTTAGCAATAACCAACAATGAAAAAACAGGTTCTTGAAAAATGAGTGCCTGTGGCAAAAATTTTCCAACAAAATTACATTTTGTTATTTCCTCTGCATTTCACAGGAATTTTAATATCAGATGTCTAATGAGAGACACAAAAAAGCATCTTAGGATTTTCTCAGAAAAAGACGAAATGTGACTGTGTATTCCAATTGTTATGAAATCAAATGCCTTGGTTTAAATGGTGCTAAAATGTAAATGTTTTATGGCAAATGGAAATAAAATCCACCTATACAGTATTAAAATGCCATTTTGTATTGTTTTTACCTGGGTTTGGACTCTTCTATTGAACAATTTTTCAAGAAACTTGTAATAGAGTGTTTTATGTTAGTTCAAAGATATACCCGAATAACTACTGTCCAAGTTTACTACATTTAAAAAGGCATACGTTTGAAAATATATGATGCTAACATTAAAATATTAGTTGCATTGCACTATGGTAAATTGTTTATTATCTGATAATAATAATAATAATAATAATAATAATAATAATAATAATAATAATAATAATTTCTTACATTTATGTAGCGCTTTTCTAGAAACGCAAAGCGTTTTACACATTGAGGGAAATCTCCCTATCCACCACCAGTGTGCAGCATCCACCTGGATGAGGCGACGACATTTTGCACCAGACCGCACACCACAAAGCTAATTAGTGGAGAGGAGACAGAGTGATGAAGCCAATTATGATATAGGGATGGTTAGGAGGCGTGATCAACAGAGGCAAATTTGGCCAGGATGCCAGAGTTAAACCCCTACTCAGGGTTAAACCCCTTTGAAGGACTGGGATTTTTAAAGATCACAGAGAGTTCAGTTTAACGTCTCATCCAAAAGACGGTGCTCATTGAGCAGTATGAAGTCCCCTTCACTATACTGGGGCATTAGGACCCATACAGGCTGCAGGTTGAGTGCCCCCTGCTGGTCTCACTAACACCATTTCCGGCAGCAACCTAGGTTCCCTATGTGGTCTCCCATCCAGGTACTGACCAGCCCTTCTTAGCTTTAGTTCTTTACCATCATGTACCTAAAACTAGCGGCATCAGAGGATCTAAAGGAAGCAAAGCCTACATCATATTTAGAAAATGAAAATGTAATTTAATGTCTCATAATGTGCATTTCTAATTTGTCATTTCACTAAATGACTGACATCATCATAAAATATTACTGAAAAGAGCCACAGTTGCTCTTCCCCTAATGTGCTGTTGAATTGTACTAAGTTGAACCTGAGGAGACAGAGGCAAAAGCTAGGAGATCAAAGCTGGAGATGGTTGCTGCTTCCATTGATTAAAAAAGGTCAATCACTTTGAGTATTTCAATTTCAGCAGTTTATACAGTATTAAACAGTTATCATATAAATGTAAATTATGTGACATTGGTTCAAACTGCTGTTGTTGATAAGGTACCAGTTATCTAATGGAGAATAGAAAAAAAAATCTATGTTATCCATATATTGAGGTAGTTTGTACACTGCAACGTATCCAAGCCATTACTCAAACAGCAGCTACAAATTAAACATGAAGAAAGCCTTTATGTCTAAAGTGGAAAAAGGCAACAGCTTTTTTGTTTTTTTACATTAATTATTCTGCTTGTTTTAAGAAGAAAAAAAAAACTCATTCAAAGTTTTGACATTGTTTTTGAAAACAAGACTATATTTTTAACTTGTCTAAAAAAAGCTTTGTGATTTACACATTTTTAGATATTTGGACATAAGTTAAGAAACCTATTTTTAAACAAACATTGAAAACAGCAGCAGGATGGATTTTTGTTTTTTGGTTGGGTGAAAATGATGGTTACGTGTCTTTGACAATGAATATGTACCCCAAATTAAACCCCAAAAAGCCTTTAAAATTTTTTGGATTCTTTTTGCTATCATTTTTATTGCTGTGGTGTGAATTATTTAAATTTTTTTAAATGATATTTGCTAAAATAATCATACTTGATGTTTTACCAAAAAACAAACAAACAAAAAAACTATGTGCATATGTGGTGTGACAACTAGTTTTTTCTCTCTTATCTTTTATACAGTTCACCCCAAAAAACTGAAAATTTACACACTTTTTACTCCAGATCTTGATGCAAGCGAGGCTCATTCTTAAAATGTACCCCAATATATATATTTCTGGAGCGCGCCAAATACTTCCCAGGAGCTAAGTTTTTTTGCAGTTTTTGTTTTTTTAGAAAATCCACCAGATGCCATTGTTCTCGCGAGTGCCATTCGTGCCTGCTGTTCTCGTGTAAAATCCACCAGAGACTGCTGTCACCTGACTGACCGATTGACCCACCCTCCTCCTTCCCTAAACCCAACCAAAAGTGTTTTCAAAAGCACAGATTGACCCATATACACACTTCCCTAAATCCAACTGGCAGTTCACAAAAGCAACCCGAAAAAAGAAAAACCCTTGCCTAATTTTACCACGTTTTTTTTTTTTTTAGATTTTACCACATTCTAACTACGTTATTTACTTGTTTATTTTATTTTTTGCCTTCTGTTTTCTGTTACCAATCTTCGCTGGACTTGAACCCCATCAATGTGGTCAACTCGTCTCAATGTCTCAAGTCTGCCAACAGCGGGAAACCAGCCCATAAGGAGGTAAGTGGTCAGTTGGTATAGCGTTCGTTTTAAAGAAGAAATGCCGCCATACGTACTTCTGGCTACATAATTCGTGATCTCCAGAAGTGTATATACTGTAGGGCTTCATTTTCAGAATGATGCTTTGTTGCGTTTATGACTTTCTTTATTCTGTTGAACACCAAAGAAGATGTTTTAAAGAAAGCTGAAAACCTGTAACCATTAACATGCATAGGAAAAACAAAAGCTATGAAAGTCAATAGTTAGAGAGTTCCAGCTTTTTTAATATTTTTTTTTTCTGTTCAACAACCCAAGCAAGCAACCCAAACTGTATTCCAGCAGTGATACTACACACATTATTTGAATCTCAGCTGATTAGACCTGTTAGATGTGAAATATGCTTTTACAAGCAAGGAAATTAGCAGCATGTTCTGCTTGGATTCATATCGTCTTATATATAGCGAATCTGTTTGCATTAGAAATGTCACTCTGAGAAGAATAATGTGAAAATGTTGCGGCATACAAATGCTAATGAAATCCTCGCCTCGCGGTGTTGTAAAAAGCTGGCAGGATCAGACGGATGCTGATGTAATCTCTGATGTCATGTACTATTACATATCAGCTTTTCCCTCTCTTATGTACACATCTGAATCATGCCCAGTAAATGCAGTAAAGATTCAGGTAATAGGTTTCAGATAAGCTCTGTGTACTTTTTCAGCTTTTACAACATCCTAATCAATAAATTAATTTATATCCAGCTGACTTAGGGTTCATTGTTATTCAGCAACCACATTTCCTATTATTATTATTATCATTATTATTATTATTATTGTTGTTGCTGTTACTATTGTTATTATTATTATTATTATTATTATTATTATTATTATTATTATTATTAATTCTATATTTTTTACATGGGCAGTGTGGGGTGAACAAAAGGTGATGGAGCTGAAATGAAAGCTGTGGGGGAAGGATGACTGATAACCGTAATGGCTGCAGGCGACATGCTGACAACAGAAAATGACCAATAATGGATGAGAAGAAACAGGTTAAGTGCTATAACATAGTGTTAAAACAGGGTGCAAAGACACTGAAAAATGGAGGAAGAAGGAAAAACAACTAAGGGTTGCCGAGAGAGTAATGGGGCACAGATCCAATGCCTCATTCAAACGACTCAAAGGCTTTGAAATTGCAGAAGGAAAAGCGTTTTCAGAGATGTGTCATTGCATTCTTGGTTACCGCTATTATAAAGACGCAAGTGTGCTCTGGGGAGTTTGGAGGAGGAATTGTTTGCTCTTTTTCTTCAGCAAGACTTAAAGTCAACATGAAACATGATGTGATGATACATGTGATGTGTTAAGTGAAAGAGCGCTATTGATGTGATTGTGAGAAAATAAAAAGATTTTTTTTTAAGTGTTTACCTCACACAGAAAGAAATAGGATGCACACACTTTAAAAGTCTGGCTAATAGCGGTAAGCTGGTAATTATTTTTGACATATAGTATGAAAATAAATTAATTATATATATATATATATATATATATATATATATATATATATATATATATATATATATATATATATATATATATATATATATATATATATATATATATATGTGTACACTCACCTGCCACTTTATTAGGTACACCTTCCAACTGCTTGTTAACACAAATTTCTAATCAGCCAATCACATGGCAGAAACTCAATTATTTTAGGCATGTAGACATTGTCAAGACGATCTGCTGCAGTTCAAACACACCAGAATGGAGAAGAAAGGTGTTTTAATGACTTTGAACGTGGTTAGTCAGATGGGCTAGTATTTCAGAAACTGCTGATCTACTGGGATTTTCACGCACAACCATCTCTAGGATTTACAGAGAATGGTCCGTAAAAATAAAAAATATATAGTGAGTGGCAGTTCTGTATGCACAAATGCCTTGTTGATGCCAGAGGTCAGAGGAGAATGGCCAGACTGATAGCTGATAGAAAGGCAACAGTAACTCAAAAAAACACTCATTACATAGTAGGTATGCAGAAAAACATCTCTGAATGCGCAACATGTCAAACCTTGCGGCGGATTGGTTACAGCAGCAGAAGACCACACTGAGTGCCACTCCTGTCAGCTAAAACAGGAAACTGAGGCTAAAATTCACACAGGCTCGCAAAAACTGGACAATAGAAGATTGGAAAAACGTTGCTTGATCTGATGAGTCTAAATTTCTGCTGCAACATTCGGTTGGTAGGATCATAATTTGGCATTAACATGGATCCATCCTGTCTTGTATCAACAGTTTAGGCTGGTGGTGATGATGTAATGGTGTGAGGGATATTATCTTGACACACTTTGGGCCCATTAGTACCAATTGAGCATTGTGTCAACGCCACAGCCTACCTGAGTATTGTTGTTGACCATGTCCATCCCGTTAAAACCACAGTGTACCTATCTTCTGATGGCTACCTCCAGCAGGATAACGTGCCATGTCATAAATCATCTCAGACTGGTTTCTTGAACATGACAATGAGTTCATTGTACTCAAATGGCCTCCACAGTTGCCAGATCTCAATCCAAAAGAGCACCTTTGGGATGTGGTGGAATGGGAGATTTACATCATTGATGTGCAGCCGACAAGTCTGCAGCAACTGTGTGATGCTATCCTGTCAATCTAGACCAAAATCTCTAAGGAATGTTTCCAGTATCTTGTTGAATCTATTCCACGAAGGATTAAGGCAGTTCTGAAGACAAAAAAGGGGTCCACCCGGTACCTATTAAAGTGGCCGGTGAGTTATGATAATATAGAATATACATTACTTTTATTGGTTTTTATTCTTTAAATAAAACTAAATACAATGACAACTATTTCCATGGCAATATGTAACATGTATTTAATTTCAATTAACAAAAAAGTATTGATTTTAACATTTACAATATATTCATATCCAAATATACATGCAATAAGAATTCAAAAAGTAGGTAAGAAGCAATAACATTTTAATAATAAACCCACATAGCCTACAAAGAACTGAAAAAACTTAGAGATCTGAGCACAAATGAAGCAATCAGGGAGAACCAGAACATGTGAGTTCTAATTAACAACCAATGGGACTAATAAAGGAACTAATGAGTAGACACAGTAACACATTTTTGTGCAAAACAGAAACAAAACCAAGCAGGAATGACATAAATCCTATTTTTCAAGTTACTTTACAAAACATTTTCTCAGTGAATATACAGCAGGGCAGGACACAAATCTTCTGGTTTCCATTTCAAAATGCTCTGAATAATAATAATACAAGGATGTGGTGTTATTACATTTTAATGAAAGTGTACAAAGAATAATGTGTACCTATCAATTGTTCATAATAACAGTTGGCACACGCATTAGCACAAGTAAAATGGCATTAAAGAGTCTTAGACCACTATTCCCCAAATCCTTAATTACAATAATGTGGTTTATAAGTGAAGGATGTGCTCAGGAATAAATATGTGGGTGTTAGGGTCAGCATTTTCATGTTATTAGTGGGAATAAGAGGTGGGATGGTGTTGTGGACAGCCTATGGAGACAAAACATATGTGATAACTAGTGAAATGATGACTCTGGAATAGAGATACAGCATTATCTCTTCCAACCTTAGAGGTTCCTTGAAATGCATAGCTTTGTTTAATGTGTGACATAATGCAATGGGCATATCAAATAGCTCCTCCCCTTTTAAAAATAGCCAATAGCATATCACAGCTCTGCCATACAGAATCACTGAGCTTAAGCGTATAGACTCATGGCAACCACTATCTATAATAGCCATGCTGAGTGAGTCAGTTGTTTCTCAGAATTAAAAGGATTACAATAAATGTGGAAGAGTTCAGATCAACGCCGTACCACATGCTGCTGGTTATTATTTTGTTTGATTTGAAAATTGTTCAGGCAAAGGCATGGAGTGAATGCTCAGTCATACATGAGCAAGAGATCAACTTCTGCTGGAGATTTAGTGTTTTGGGAGCCTTCAGACAGAATTATATAAATCAATTATACATAATTTCTGAAGTTAAAAAGGATAGTTTTGAATTCTTTCGAATGTAACAAGTTATGTCATCAGTGTAGTTTTAAATTAGGAAGAATGCAACAGTCACTATGGATCAGGGGTGTAGTCTAGGCTATACGCACGTATACTCAGTATGCTTACTTTTTTTCCACGAGCTATTTGGGTATTACGACTTATGAGGATCAATAATTGCGTACACCCGCAGTATGCTCACCTGTTTTGCTTATTATAAGGATCTCGCTTTAAAATTAACAAATTTGTTTTTTTCTTTTTAAATGGATAGTTGAAAAATGAAAATTGTCATTATTAACTCAAACTTTACTTGTTCCACACCGGTTTGTCTTTTTTTATTCTGTAGAACACAAAAGAAGAAAGAATATTTTGAAGATGCTGGAAACCTGTAACCATTGACTTACATAGTATTTGCTTTCCTTCAGTGGAAGTCAATAGTTACAGGTAACTTATGGTATATGTATTATATATCATATATATAGTTGAATCAGAATTATTAGCCCTCCTTTGAATTTTTAATTCTTTTTTAAATATTTTCCAAATGATGTTTAACAGAGAAAGGAAAATTTCACAGTATGTCTGATAATATTTTTTCTTCTGGAGAAAGTCTTCTTTTATTTCGGCTAATTTTTAATTTTTTAAACACCATTTTAAGGTCAATATTATTAGTCCATTTAAGCAATTTTTTGCTCGATAGTTTACAGAACAAACCATTGTTATACAATAATTTGCCTAATTACCCTAACCTGCCTAGTTAACCTAATTAACTTAGTTAAGCCTTTAAATGTCACTTTAAGCTGTATAGAAGTGTCTTGAAAAATATCTAGTCAAATATTATTTACTGTCATCATGGCAAAGATAAAATAAATCAGTTATTACAAATGAGTTATTAAAACTGTTATGTTTAGAAATGTGCTGAAAAAAATCTTCTCTTCGTTAAACAGAAATTCGGGAAAAAAATAAACGGGGGCTAATAATTCTGACTTCAACTGTATTGCTAATGAATCAAAGAAGCATTGACTTTTGTTGTTTCGTTGCATACTTTTAAAATCTGGGTTGGGTGGGTAATAGTACACCAACTTTTTTTTTAGGACTACACAACTGCTTTGGATGCTGTAGAGAAATTAAGCCCCATCTTCAAGAAAAGGAGCCAATTATTGATCTTTACAAACGGACAACGCTCTGAGGCTCTGTCCAGACGTGTGTTCTTTACATTTCGTCAGATTCATTGTTATATATTTACATAAATCTTGAATTCTCTACATCTAAATGAACCAACAAAACCTGAAAACAAGTATCAGTTTTGTAACCAGCATAAGGTACAGTTTTTCCCAACTGAACTCATTCATTCATTCTCTTTTCAGCTTAGTCCCTTTATTAACCAGCGGTCGCCACAGCGGAATAAACCGCCAACTTATTCAGCATATGTTTTACGCAACTGATGCCCTTCCAGCCACAGGAAATCCACATGAACACGGGGAGAACATGCAAACTCCACACAGAAAGCCAACTGACCCAGCCGAGGCTTGAACTAGCAACCTTCTTGCTGTGAGGCGATCGTGTTCAGATGCAGATCTAAACTTATTCCATTATTTTCCATAAGACATATTTGTATTTTGCAAATCGAGTAAGTGGCTTTTTTGAGTGTAAGCTTGGCAAACTATTTTAAAGAGATTGATGTTTCCCTATTCAAAGATGGCCACTGAATGAAATGACTTGCCTTAATGTGACTTTGGCAATACCCCCCAAAACTATACATAATGATGATGCAGAAAGGAAAATCTGTGATTATGTATCTGTCAATAACGGAATCTAAATCCCCATTGCCAAACAGTGTTTTGGAAATTGTCTTGCCGAGCTATGCAACAGCATCATCCCCCAGCACTGTAGACAATGAACGACTTGCAAATGACCTGAATGAGTTTTACTGCCGGTTTGAGAAAACCCCCCACACCCACTCTGAACTGCTTTTCACGCCACCATTAACACCTCCACCACCCCCCGCCTCCCTCATACCTGCCCTACAGGTCAGTGAAGAGGAGGTGCGCCAGGTCTTCCGGAAACAGAAGAGGAAAAAAGCACCAGGCCCAGATTTTATAACACTAGCCTGTTTAAAATCCTGTGCTGACCAACTGGCCCCCATCTTCACCCTGATCTTCAACAGATCACTAGAGCTGTGTGAAGGGCCCTCCTGCCTTAAACGCTCCACCATCATCCCCATCCCAAAGAAACCCAAACTTACAGGACTAAATGACTACAGACCGGTGGCACTAACATCTGTGGTCATGAAGTCTTTTGAAAAACTGGTGCTGGCCCACCTGAAGGACATCACTGAACCCTCACTGGACTCTCTTCAGTTTGCCTACAGAGCAAACAGGTCTGTGGATGATGCAGTAAATATGGGACTGCATTATGCTCTGCAACACCTAGACAGACCAGGGACCTATGTGAGGATCTTGTTTGTTGACTTCAGCTCGGCGTTTAACACTATCATCCCAAAACTTCTCCTGCCCAAATTAACTCAGCTCTCTGTGCCCACCTCTGTCTGTCAGTGGATCAACAGCTTCCTAACGGACAGGCAGCAGCTGGTGAAACTGGGAAAATTCTCATCTAGCATCCGCACAATCAGCACTGGCGCCCCCCAGGGGTGTGTCCTCTCTCCACTGCTCTTCTCCCTGTACACGAATGACTGCACATCAAAAGACTCCTCTGTGAAGCTCTTGAAGTTTGCAGACGACACCACAATTATCGGCCTCATTCAGGACGGTGACGAGTCTGCTTACAGACAGGAGGTTAAGGAGTTGGCTGTCTGGTGTAGCCACAACAACCTGGAGCTCAACACGCTCAAAACAGTGGAGATGATAGTGGACTTCAGGAGAAACCCCCCTGCTCTCCCCCCACTGAGCATCATGGACAGCATTGTGGCAGCAGGGGAGTCATTCAGGTTCCTGGGCACCACCATCTCTCAGGACCTGAAGTGGGACACTCACATTGACTCCATTGTCAAAAAAGCTCAACAGAAGCTGTACTTTCTTCGTCAGCTGAGGAAGTTTAACCTCCCAAAGGAGCTGCTGAAACAGTTCTACACCTCCATCATTGAATCAGTCATCTGCACATCAATAACTGTCTGGTTTAGCTCAGTTACTAAATACGACCTCCAAAGACTACGTCGAATAGTCGAAAGTAATGTAATCACTGGTACAACCCTTCCTACTCCCCAAGAACTGTACTTATCCAGAGCGAGCAGAAGGGCTGCCAAAATCACTCTGGACCCCTTACACCCAGCACACTGCCTCTTCGAACTTTTACCTTCTGGTCGACGCTACAGAGCACTGCGCACCAGAACAGCCCGACACAGAAACAGTTTCTTCCCTCAGGCAATCCATCTCATGAACACTTGATAATAATAATTGTGGAACCAACATCACTACTTGCCATACACTTTTATACACATATACACTTATTTAACAACACACTTTACATGCCAATTTGCACATAACAGCTGCACATATAACGTTGTATATAGTAATAAACATGTACATACACTTGTCAATCTGTATATTTGCATTCACTACTTACTTCTATTTTTTTAAATATATTTATTATCTGTTTTTTGTCCAGTCTCTGTAATCCTGTTGCACTGTAGAAGCTCTGTCACGAAAA
This sequence comes from Danio aesculapii, assembly GCF_903798145.1. Classification (NCBI taxonomy): domain Eukaryota; kingdom Metazoa; phylum Chordata; class Actinopteri; order Cypriniformes; family Danionidae; genus Danio; species Danio aesculapii. The sequence goes on from NC_079457.1 coordinate 38,039,653, forward strand.
CAAATTCCTCGTATGTGTGAACATACCTGGCAATAAAGCTCTTTCTGATTCTGATTATCTCTATGCATATGCTACATCATCAGCTACAGTGTTTACCCAAGTGACCCAATGCAGCAATACTGTATAAATTGGTCTTCAAGATTAACATATTGATATTAACACCCAAACATTCATTTTGATTTCAGACATTAAAGATGCTTCATCTAAACCTTCAAGCAACCTATTCTTTCTATTTTAATAACAATACATTTGTTGAAATCTCATAACAGCAGCTAAACAATCTCTTTAGTCTATTCAGATCTATGAACTGATACAGTTTCAGGATTCACTTCATGGATGACTGTCTAATTAACAAAGCCTTTCGATCTCTTTTATCTCATTTATCCAGCAAGCGCTGACAGATTATGCTACTGATAGGAGAATAATTGCAGCCTCAGACGCGGAAATCATAATATATGCTTATTTTTCTTTCACATGCAGATGAAAATGCTGCTTATCTTTCATTATGCTGTTTATTCCTCAAGAGCACTGACAAGACACAAAAGGAGAAAACTATTTTTTTAGATGCTCTGGTCAATTTAATTTGTTGATTTCAATTAGCATCTGTTTTTCTAAATGATGTTTGAAAAGCTTCTGAATTGTGCTGCACTAAATCCCATTTCTGACTAAGATCAATAAATACAACAACTAAAAATTTAATCGTGACTTATAACTTTACATATTGCAATTCTGAGATTACATCATACAATTTCAAGGTCACATCTGAGTTTAAGGGGTCATAATCTGAAAGATCAACTTTTGCTTGAGATTTTGATATGTGTAAGCGGTTTATCAAACTAAAGGAATACCCTGTTTCAGTTTCAGACCTGAAATCTTGTTATGGAAATAAAAGCTTTTATTGACACCAGACAGAGAAAACAACAGATCCTGAAATGTTATTTCTATGATGTCATAGGTATGTACAACACAACCTCCACTGAAGAATATCAATACCTGATTCTGTAGCTCTGCCCATTGATTTGCACTTGACTTGGTCAGATCGGGCTACAGAGGAGCAATAATCATGCTGTTAAATGATTGCTAAATAATGAGCAAAGACTGGGTGTGTATAAACACACGAAAAAGTTACATGCACATACACGCATCAAAATGTTATCCAATTATAGCCATGTGAACTTACTTACAAGCCATCAGTGCGGACCACCCATAAAATTTGCACATTTTTTGTAAAAGCCAAAAAAATTAATAAAACACAGGAGAAAAGAGCTTATTACTTAAATATTTTGAAGTTTTGAAAGTAAAAATCATTCAAACATCATAAGTTGAATAGAATAAACTAATAAAAAAGGTTGGCTCATTCTGAAAACATAGCCCTATATACATTTTTGGATTTATTGGATTGAATTGATTTATTTATTCTGGATATTATGTAGCCAGAGGAACATATGGCTGCATTTTGTATTTAAAACGAACGATATGAGGCGGTATGTCGCCGTACCTTTTCGTGCTTACCAGCTGACCGCTTACCTACATAAGGACGTCTTTCCCACTGTTACCAGTTTGTCCAGTAGCTCGATATTTACTTCAGCGGACTTGAGATGCAGAGAGAAATTGACCACGACCATGGGGTTTGAGTCCGGTGAAGAATGGTTCCAAAAAAAACAGGTTAAACAAAAGCAAAAGCCAAAAAATAAAATAAGTAAATAACAGAGTGAGAATGTGGCAAAATCTGAAAATATGGTAAAAATTAAGGCTGCCGCGAGGGCTTTTCTTTTTCTGGATTGCTTTTTAAAACACTATCGGTTGGGTTTAGGGAAGGGGGTGGTTGGAGGAAATTGGTCAGTCGGTTAGTCGATCATTCAGTCAGTCAACAGCAGCCTATGGTGCATTTACATGAGAAGAGCAAGTGCAAATGGCACTCGAGAGAAAAATTTAAGTTCTCAACAGCATCCACAGCGGTATCTGGCCGATTCACGAAAACAAACACTGCAAAAAAAATGTAGCTTCTGGGACGTATTTGGTGCTCTCCAGAAATGCATATAGGGGTACATAATCAGAATGAGCCTGGGTTGTTTAAATCTCCAATAATCATTTGAATTTACATCTTGTAATTTAGAGTTTACACCTCTTAGCTTTGAATTCACATCTGTTTACATCTCACGATTCTCAAATTGTCTCATAATTTTGATATCAGATCCCATCATTTCACATCCTTGCACCTTGCAATTCTAATGCCAGTTGCAGAGAACAAATTGAACAAACTAAGAGTACGTTTTGGGTTGACAACCTAGCAAATCCAACCTGTTAAAGATCAGGTTAAATTGTTTCACAATGCTTAAAATAAACATTCTCTGTCAACTTGTTTTGTCTGTCAACACTACACACAAGTTTTAATAATTACAATTGAATGATATCTCAGAATGATTTCTCAGTTGAAGATTAAGAGATAGCATTATTAAAAAATACAATTACTATATATTATAATTACTATATATATATATATATATATATATATATATATATATATATATATATATATATATATATATATATATATATATAAATAAAACACATTTACAAACTGCTGATGAAGCAAAAGTCTGAGAAGGCAACTTAAAGCAAATAATATTATATGTTGTAAAAGCAGATCAATCAACTAATGTAGGTTCATAAACAGCTCAAAAGACAGTCATTTAAAAAGCTTTATATATTTTAAAACAGATGAATATGTGGATAGTTAAATATTTTTTTTTAATATATGTCTACATCCCTCAGTACATTAGTTTTTACACTTGTAAGACAGAGTTCATCTAGACATAATGAGTTTACTTAATGCAATTCTGAGTTCCTATCTGTTTACATCTCACAATTAAACTTGTAAGACATAACTGCAAAGTTGTGCAAAACATAAAAAAGCAGTTGTTCAATTCAATTCATGTTTATTTCTATAGCGCTTTCACAATGTAGATTTTGTCAAAGCAGCTTAACATAGTTCTAATAAATTGAAACTGTCTCAGTCCAGTTTTCAGAGTTGAAGTTCAACTTAGTTCAGTTCAATGTGGTTTAAATTTCACTGCTGAAAGTCCAAACACTGATGCACAGCTCCACAAGTCTCAAACCAAGCAAGTCAGTGGCGAGGAAAAAACATCACCAGTTGACGAAAGTAAAAGGGAAAAAAACTTGAGAGAAACCCCAGCAGGCACACAAAATCATAAGATGTTCAATGTCTAGCCAGGGTCTAAGGACAGCGTTATTTTGATGTCCAATAATGATGACAAATTACGATGATATTTGGTTGATTTTAGGTTGTCTTGAAAGGTGACCAAAATCTAACGTCTGATAGATGTCATAATGGTAACGTCCACACAACGTCAAGGTGTAACATGATTAGACATTGATATTATTTTAGGTTTATTATTATTTAATGTTCACATATTGACCTATTCTTCGCGTGTGAGCGGGCGCAGCCATTTGGATCTTGAGACTTAAGACTTCCGGTCTCATTCACTTCCATTCATTTTTAGATGCTAAAAACAGCTTGTTGTGCTGCTTGATTTTACAAACTGATATTTCCGTATTATATTATTCTGCTTTGTCTGTATAGTTATGCAAGCACTTGTTTGCACACTGTAAAAAATTGCTGTTAAAAAATGGTCAGATTTTACAGTAATATAATGTTTTTCACTAAAACAGTAATATTCTGTTAAACACAGTGCATTCTGGGTAACATTTTGTTTTCGAGAAAGTAACCAACAGCAGAAAACTGTGAGTTTACAGAGTTCAGATTCGATGTTTCAAGTCTGTGTTTGAAACTTTGTGCCCTCGTTCACTATTCCATACACTAGTTCACTAATATAGTTCACCTGACAGAGTTAATGAACCCTAATGAGTGAATTGAGACACCGATGAACACCAGCTGTTGACCCTCCTGTCGCGTTTACATCCTGACCCTTACTTTAGTGTTCCTTTAGTGTTTTAACTGGTCTTATCTTAGCACAAAAATAATTTTTCTCCACCAAATTTTTATTCAACATTCTTTACCTGTGAACAATGTCTCAAAGTAGTGTTTAACCTGAATTTACAGAATTAGACATAATATAACTGCAATGAAAATAAAAATAGGTGCTGAAATGTATTACAAAATGAACAACAGATGACAGAAATCAAAATACTTTGTTTCATTACTAATAGACAGCTCGCTAAAATAACTATCACAGGGTCTGACCAAAGAAATTGAAATTTTAATCCATTTGAATGATTTATCAACCAGCAAAGCACAAACAAAATGCTATCCTTTCCTGTGTTCTGAGTGATCGAATTTTCAGTCCTTCAAGTATACTAATATAGGGAATAGTGAATGAAGGTATATACGGTGAGCATAGACACAGAACTAGCACTAGTTATACTTTGGTCATTTTTGAGCGAGATAATAACAGTCTAAAATAATAAAATAACTGTTACTAAGCTAAGCTAAAAGTGATCCTGCTAGAATCAGAGATTGCCTTAAATTGGCAGAAAGAAAGAAAGAAAGGGAACAAGATTCCTTCTTTGTGCTTCTTTCCAGAAAGAGAGAAATAAGTAAATAAACAAACAGAATAAAATAAGAAAAGAAAGAAAGAAAGAAAGAAAGACACACACAGATGGATTCACATAACAGACACCTAGTCTGTGTGAAGATATAAAACACTGTTTTATCAGGAAGTTGATTCACGTTGGAGGATCCAACACTTTCATGGCAATTCATAACTTATTGGTTTAGTAGCTAATCCATATGAATTTGTACAATCTCATTCATACAGTTTTGTACAGTTTGTTTATCCCCAATGACGATTGGGTTTAGGGGTGGGTTGGGTGCCACGATTCTTTTTAAAAATCATACAATTTTGTATGACTGAACTAATAAATTAGCCACTAAACTGACAAAACGTAAAATAGTTATGATTCCTTGTGAGATCAGGCTGGAGGATCAGCACATAAGCGCGTAAAAGAGATGTCTACCGGCAAAAGACATTGTTCAGTCTGAAATGAGTGAGTGAGTGAGTGAGTGAGTGAGTTGAGGTGGTGTGTGAGGATGTTTTCTGTCTAATGAATGAATATAACCTGTATACCCATTCATTTCCTATGGCGGTCATTTTTGACCGGGAACACCACAGGTGTAACAAGGTTGATTATAACACTAAAAATTCAATGAAAGAGGTGATCATCACTTTTATATGTTCAAGTGCATAGTGTGGAGGATATCATAAGGCCTTGAGGCAATCAGATGTAAAACACAATATTTATGAGTGATTTAAGTAGCAAATCGGTCAGATTTGACCCGAACACGACAGGAAGGTTAATAATCACAATCACTGAAGGAAAGAGAAACCAGAAACACAAACAGTGACATCAGTTAAAACATTAAATAAAATAAAGTAAAATAAAACACCTTCAGTCTCAGCAGAGGATCATTAAACAACTCCACAAACAACAGATACACTTATTACTGCCTTGACTTCCATACCATTCTAATTGAGAACCAGCAGAAATGTAGGTGTTTTTTTGTGTGTGTGTGTGTCACCATAATGTAGTGAGGGGCTGGTTTAGTTGAGCTCTTCACCCTTGAACTCTGTAATACAGAGTTTATATAACACTTTTATTATAGCAATAAAGCTGGAAAGTCAATAGGTAGATAACTCTTTTTGTCTGAAATTAGTTTCAATAAATGTTTTGACAAACATCTGGATGATGGGCCTCATGCAAAAGTTTTTATGCTTAGATGCAGATATTAATTTAGTAATGAGAAGTTGAAACAGGAAATAAGCCTAATTCTTTAACAGAGTTAAGAAATAACATACAAAAACAATTCAGTTAAGATATAGACACACTCAGACCTAATGAATCAGACCTTGTACCTCAACAATGGTAACAATTAAAATGTTTCATGCCGCAATGCATGCTGGCTGTGGCACAGAACAAATATCCCAGCATGCATTGCGGCATAAATCAATTATGTAGTCTAAAGGCCCGTTTCCACTGAGTGGTACGGTACGGTACGGTTCGGTTTGGTTTGGTACGCTTTTATGGCTGTTTCCACTGTCAAAAGCGTACCGAACTGAACCGTACCGTACCACTTTTTCGGCACCCTTTCGAAAGGGTACCAAACATGAGAAAGGGTACCAAAAGGCGGAGCCACACGCGCAGCTGAACGCTATTGGTTTACAGAGATACGTCATTCGCTTACGCAACAAGCCAGAATGAAAACAAAAAAAACGCCATGTTTGAAATACCCAGCGGGAGATTACAGCGGAATTATAAATACATATAATAACGAGCCATGGTCGATCTGGGCTCAAACAAACCTTGTCGTCGTCTTGATGAACAGCCACAAAGGCATGGAGTAGAGCAGATTTACCCTGTGCCTCGTAGTTTTTTACGAGCCAGTCTGAGGCGCGAGCGGTTTCGCTTTCTTGCTAGCGCTCACGCGCGTCTAACATTATATCTGAAATAACAAACTTCTTGAGCTGATGATATTAACTTGTGCTTGATTATTTACGTGCTTTTGAAACCCGATCCTGTCAGACACTGACAAACGCGAGAGTGAAGCGTGAAGAAGCAAAGGAGAAGCCGGAAAAAAAGAAGCACATTATTTTTCAGCAAACATGAACAAAATGCCATGTATAACTAACTTATTATCTTCACCTTGTGGACTAATATGAACCGGGAATGATGGAATTACTGTCTAACAGAGGCTACATGTGCTGCTGAAGATTACAGACACAGATAAGAGGTTTTCACTGACTGTATGCCATATTTTGTGTTGTTTTGAACCTAAATACGGACGAAATGTCTGCTATATGTAGTTCTTCTGTAATTGGTAACATATCGGAGACTGTAAAGGGCTGTATGTGTTTATATATGTTCATTTATTTAGTTATTTAATATAATTACAGACGTTACAGTAGGCTGTTTCGCACTGTCATTGATCTGCAGTTATAATCAACTCATGTTTATTGAAAAGTTAGTAATAAACATTATACAGAATTATTTATGTGTGTAAAGCATCTGTGTTGTGAGAAGTGCTTTTCATATGATATGTGAGCGACCCTTACAGCTTTATTGTAGACATTTCCTCGAGCGAGAATGACGTCGACTGAAACTCTGTCGTACACCACGTCCACCAAAAGGGTACCCTTGTTAGTGGAAATGCAAGCCTGATAAAGGTGACCCGTACCATACCATACCAGTCAGTGGAAACGAGCCATAATGGTCTTACAGTTTTCTTTATTTGCGTTTGATTATACTTTCAGTAGCCTGTTAGTAGCCAGTTTGTGATGTTTGCGAGTTAAACTGTGTATATTATTAGTTGCCACTGTTGTTGAGGTTCATATGCTGATTATTGGTGTCTCTTTGAGTGCAGTTTACACTATAGAGCAAAGTGTTTTTGTCCAAGATATTCTTAAAAACTTTCAGAATTCAATGCCACACACAGGCATGTTGTATTATCTTAAACAATAAATTAAACATTGGATAGGAGCAGTGAATTATACTATATAAAATTAGAACATAATCTGCCTTGTTAAAAACAATATGAACATCACCATGGCTGCGTCCGAAACTGCATACTTCTATACCATACAATACGCTAAAATCAGTAAGCGAGCCGAGTAGTATGTCCGAATTCATAGAACTCGAAAATCAGTATGCGAGAAGTACCCGGATGACTTACTACTTCCGGCGAGATTCTGAAGTGCACATCCCATGCATGCTGCACTATCCCATGATGCCTTGCGTGATTCATGAATGGAAGTAAAGCGACGCAACTGATGCAGGTAGGTCAAAAAGGTTCAAAACCTTTTTACTCTAAATTACTGTTGTATTTTAGTTTAATTACTGGTGTGTGGGACCGGTGCAGTGCTTTGAAACAGTAGAAACGTATGTAATCCACGCCTAATCTCTCGCTTTACACTTTACTAACCCATGAGGGTGTTTAAACCTTTGAACCAAAATTCGGAACAATCACATGTGTATAGGCAAAAATGAGGCTTCGGACGTCACTGATCACGTGATGATAGCATAGCGAATAAAGCTCCTGTACACTGCGAGATGAATCGTTTTTTTGATACATGCTTCGAAGCTTCAGTATACAACGTTACATCACTAATTTTTTTTAATTTGCTTGACATATCAAAAGAGCTTTTTAAACAAAGTTCTTAAAAGTTGCAGCAGCCAAAACAAATTAATGTTCAAAATGTCAGGACTAAGAGCCCAACTAAAGCAAACTCTATTCTCTATGATGGTGACATAAAATGTAAAGCTTTATTTCAAGAAGAACTTTAGTAGATGTTATACACAAATAAATGTTTTAGTAATAAGAGTAGCTGATGATGATGTTTGTAGAGTTGTTTAATCATCCGCTGATAATTTTAATGATTTAATCATTTGTTAAACTTCAGGTTATTTCATTACAAAGCTGTGACTGAAGTTGTAGCTTTTTGTATGTTCTGTTCTTGTTTTTTCCCTTCAGTATTTCTTCATTTGTTCATCGCTAATCCTCAATTATCATTCAATTAGTCATTTAATTAATTCATTTACTTCAGCTTTGCTCCATATTTCTTGAACTCTTAGTAGTGTGGACACTTGGAAGTGTTCAATTAAAACTGAGGTATTTGCCCTGGGGTTTAAAGGGTTAAAGGTGTGGGAGGTAAAAACACAGTGTAAAAATGTATTTTAACAGTAATATAATGTTAATTTAAAATACAGAGGTAGACTGTAAAAAAAACAGTAGATTTCTCGCAACCACAGCTGCCAGTAGGTTACCGTAAAATCAAGAAAAAAAACAGTATTTTACTGTAAAACCTAAAGCAAATTTCTTCTGTGTGTCATTGTTGTGGAGGGGAGTAGAGCCAGTGTTTGAGTCAAACATGAACTGCTAGATTTATTTTGCATGTTTCTTTATTTAAAGACAATGGCTGTTTAGTTGCTGATGCAGTAAGAATCTCTCTCTTAATTCCAGCTTTACATGTATGTGTGCTGCTGTGAAATTGAATACATTTGTGTTAAACTGAACATTTCTAATTAACTAAAATAAGTTATCATCATAAGTATGTTTATAAGCATAAATAGGTCATTACTTCATAAACTCATACAGCAGTTGCTTTCAGTGAACAAAATGAGTTCACTTGAGTATTATGTCAATGTAGTCCGTGTATTTTTACAGCAACATGCCGTAAAATAACAGTACATTGGCGCAACTTCAGCTGCCAGTACTTTTACTGTTAATTTACAGAGCAACAGCAAGATGCTGTTAATTTAACAGTAACTTGCTGGCAACCGTAACAGGACAATTTTTAACAGTGTAGAGCAAGTAGTTTGACTGTTTTATTATTCCTAGTCATTTCTCCCATAGGCAACTGAATCAGAAGTTCTAAAACAATTGCAAAAATGAGCGTGCTTCCCCATTGAAGAATAAGGTCAATAGAGGGTCTTGCCCTAAATGAGCACAATACTGTACATGCATGTCAAGGCAAGCATTCAGCCGTTTTGACACCTGTCTTTCAACTTCATTGTCATACATGAATTTCCCAGCGGTCTAGAGTTTTTTGACTATGCATGTCTATATACGTATATATCCAACAAAAGCCGCTAACAATGTTCAGGGAAGTGTTACATCCTGAGGGAAACCCCACAGACATATAACGCACACATACCATAAAGCCTATTGATCAAAGCCAAGTAGTATGAAGAATGACGTAGAAAAATGAGGAGAATGGATCTGTTTGACACTGATTGAGCAAGACAGAGGGAGTCAGACTGTATTTCCTCGAACTGCCCATTAAAGTCCGCAGTTCAGAGAAAGCCAGCATGGGATCAAATCCATTTAAATTCAATTACACATATCAGACAAAAGAAGTGGAAGTACAGAGAGACTGAAAAGATTGAGAGAGACAAATCATTACAAGTCTATTACCACTGTTTCCTCACAAATTATGTGCTTATTGATTTTTTACCTTCGTTTAAAGTTCTACAGCATCTTTCTTACAGAATGATGTTGTATTGGATATTAGACAAGTAAACAAATGAGCGGTTTCTCAAAATAATTAGTTTTCAGAAAAACATCTAAGTTAGAGTTTTAAAAATAAAGCTTTGAAAGATTAAGGCAATTGGCTAAATAAATAACTTCTAAATAATTATAATTAAACATAAAGTTACATAGATGCTATAGCATAAGAAAATTGTGGCCAGTAAATATGTCGAGTTCAAGTGAAAAATGTATGTGGGCTGATCAGACATTCATCATCATGCAGTACATTTTCAAATGCTATAGTGAGTATTATTGAGAACTGAAATAATTCTTCAAAGCTTTTACTTTACTTTTGTATAAAGTTTGGAGTGTTGTTAGACCTCAGTTGGTGTATATATTTTTCAGGGCTGTTGCTGCCTTTGTGGGCAATCAGAATTGTAAATATGAGTTTCTTAGTTGAAGATTCAAACAGCCTCTGAAATCATATTTACAGAGAAACTTAGACATATTTGTTGATAACTTGAGTTTCAAGGTTAAGACTTTCTTATTTATTCATTATTTAATTTCACACTCCTTTAAGCAGTGCAAAGTTGGATATACAGTAGATGTACACTTACCGACTACTTTATTAGGTACACCTTGTTAGTATCGGGTTGGACCCCCTTTTGATTGCAGAACTGCCTAATCCTTCGTGGCATAGATTCAGAGATATTCCTCAGAGATTTTGGTCTATATTGACATGATAGCATCACACAGTTGCTGCGTATTTGTCGGCTGCACAACAATGATGGCGAATCTTCCGTTCCACCACATCCCAAAGGTGCTCTATTGGATTGAGTTCTGGTGACTGTGGAGGCCATTTGAGTGGAGTGAACTCATAGTCATGTTCAAGGAACCAGTCTGAGATGATTCAAGCTTTATGACATGGTGTGTTATCCTGCTGGAGGTAGCTATAAGAAGATGGTCATAAAGGGATGGATATGGTTAGCAACAATACTCAGATAGACTGTGACATTGAAATGATGCTCAATTGGTACTAATGGGCCCAAAGTGTTCCAAGAAAATATTCCCCACACCCTTACACCACCACCAGCAGCCTGACCCATTGATATAAGGCAGGATGGATTCATGTTTTTATGTTGTTGATACCAATTCCTGACCCTACCATCCAATTATTACAGCAGAAATTAAGACTTATCAGACCAGGCAATGCTTTTTCCAATCTTCTATTATCTAATTTTGGTGAGCCTGTGCAAACTGTAGCCTCAGTTTCCTGTTCTTAGCTGACAGGAATGGCACCCGGTGTGGTCTTCTGCTGCTGTAGCCTATCCGCCTTAAGGTTTGACGTGTTGTGCGTTCAGAGACACTGTTCTGCATACCTTGGTTTTAACGAGTGTTTATTTGAGTTATTGTTGCCTTTCTATCTGCTCGAACCAGTCTGCTCATTCTTCTCTGACCTCTGGCATCAACAAGGCATTTGCGTCCACAGAACTGCTGCTCACTGGATATTTTCTCTTTTTCGCACCATTCTTTGTGAACCCTAGAAATGATTGTGCATGAAAATCCCAGTAGGTCAGTAGTTTCTGAAATACTCAGACCAGCCCGTCTGGCACTAACAACCATGCCATGTTTAAAGGCACTTAAATCACCTTTTTTCCCCATTCTGAGGCTCGGTTTGAACTGCATCAGATTGTCTTGACCATGTCTACATGCCTAAATGTATTGAGTTGCTGCCATGTGATTGACTGATTAAAAACTTGTGTCAACGAGCAGTTGGACAGGTGTGCCTAATAAAGTGGCCGGTGAGTGTACATACTATGGTATAAATGATAAAGCATCATCTATAACTAAAACATTGTTTATGTTGTGATTTTCACTCATTTATTTATTCTGTGTATTTTTAAAGTAATTATGTTACTTTAATTTATGAGTAAAGTAAGGCATTACTTTTCAAAATCAAGTAATAATATTTGAGTTACTTTTAAAAAAAATTAAATGCGAGTTTAGTTTAGTTAATTCTAAAAAATAAATTGCTGAATTAAAATGATCGCAGTCATGTTGAATCCCACATTCAATAAGAGAATGGAGGAACATGCAGAAATGAAAATGGCAGAGCCTTACATTTCTGCAATGGAAATATTCTCTAGATTATTTTGAACACATGGAAGAAAAGGACAAGAGGATTATCTGAATGGACAGTGATTTAACTTTTTTAAGAAGATAAAAGTAAAACATTCCAAAGTAAAAAGTTCCAAACATTACTTTAAACTTTCATTAATCTGTATATATGGCATATATAGTTCTGGGGTGAGGAAGTTCTCCGAAGATAACCTTATCCTACATTTTCATTCATTCATTTTTTTTTCAGCTTAGTCCCTTAATTATTTAGGGGTCCCCCAGCGGAATGATCCATCAACTTATCCAGCAAATGTTTTATGCAGCGGATGCCCTTCCAGCTGCAACGCATCACTGGGAAACAGCCATACACACTCATTCACACACATACACTATGGACAATTTAGCTTACCCAATTTACCAATACCACATGTCTTTGGACTTGTGTGGGAAACCGGAGCACCCAGAGAAAACCCACGCAAACATGAGTAGAATATGCAAAACCCACACAGAAACGGCAACTGACCCAGCCGGGGCTCGAACCAGCGACCTTCTTGCTGTGAGGCGATTGTGCTACTCACAGCGACACCGTGCTGCTCTTTCCTACATTTTCTTAAAGGTAAATGAAATCTATACCGTGTGTTGTTAATTGCAGAGCTACTCTATTTAAAAAAGAAGAAAAAACCCTGCAAGTTCTGAAAGAGATCAAGCCTCAGCCAGCTCAGAAAAAAATAATGCAAAAGTAACTCAAAAGTAACATAACACATTACTTAAAATAAAAAGTAATGCAACTAGTTATTTTGGGGGGTAGTAACCCAATAATGTAATGCATTTCTTTCTAAAGTAACTTTCCCCAACAATGCCAATAATTAGAGGCATGACGCTTTTCCTGATGACTTGGAGCCAATCCGCGAATCACAGCACATTATGTTAGCTGACCAATCGGAGTCTCTTGACAGTGAGCCTTTCAGAGGAACTAGGAAATATGAGTCGTTTTCATGTTAGCTGAGTAGCAGTATTTAATAAAAGATATATGAAAAAATAACAAGATTTTTTTTTTTACAAATTAAGCATGAGCACACATTGCTTTGCATGTTAACACAACCAAGCCTTAAAAATACACCCTGGACCACCCCTTTAAAATAAAAAATAACAAAATAGAATAATAAAAAAATCCCACCAGTACAGAAACCTTCATCTGGAATGTGCAAACACTTGTTGTCTGATACAGAGAGAAAGGACACTATAAATGTCCCAGTGCCTGCAAAAATCAGCATTCAAGAAACGTTGCTTGACAAATCCAATTAGAGCACTGGAACAAACTGTTTTGTACACATATTACTGTAGGTGAAGTAAAAAAATGAAATTAAAAGCATTTCTACATCTCCAAAACAGGGGGTCAGGCAAAAACTGTCTTAAAAAAGTGTCTTATGCCCAGAGGCATTGTGAACGATGTCTCGGATTGTATTAATAATTCAGGATGCATTCGGCTCATTTTCAGAAGTAGAGCATAGTCTGACACCGGTCAGATGGGTTAAGCAGACGCAAGCAAATGTTTCTTTCTTCCATTTCAGCTAATTACAAACACTCCTACGCAAACACACACACACTTTTCTCTTTAAACTAATGACAATCCAGACAAACAAAGCAAGGAGTCTGTCAGCATGTGGCCTTTCGTAAACAAAGCAGGATTGACTCTACACTAACGAGTCCCTCCTCGCCACCACTGCTCAGTTAGCAGCCTCAATTAACACCGATACTGCGTATTTACTCGCACACTCCTCATATAGTTTGCAATTTTTTATTATATAATTAAATCACACATCCCTGTTGAACCGCAGTCACATTGCTTTACACAATTATTCATTCACGTTCTTTAGAGTAGCATTTATTGCACCCTGCTCGTGCAAGGAATGAGGACACAATGAGGTCGACTGAAAAGCAATAACTAATAATTAACTCTCAAATTCTGTAATACGTTATATGAATTTAATTGGATATGAATTGGAGCAGCTAATAAACTGTGTTTCTATGGAGAGAATAAAAACAAATAACAATACTTTAATATTTGTGTGCTTTGTGGTGGAACTTTGCTTTGGTTCAGAGATCTGTTGAAAAGACAAAGTGCCATAAACAGACCATATGTATTGCTAATTTCATTTTTGTTAGATGTACTTTTGGAGTTTTCAAGGATCCTTTATTTCAAAGACACATAAATGGACCTTGAAAAAAAATTTTGTGTGCTGTTATGGTTTTTCTCAATTGCTTTGGCACATTTTGCTAAACTTCCAAGTGATCAAGCAAAAACAAAAGGGTATAACAGTGCAAAATGCAAATCTGGGATTTATGTTACAATTGTAATTTCTCAACCATTAAAAACTGTTTCACATTTGCTTCCTTGCATGCAAAACTGTTGCAAACAATTTATTTGTGTTGAATTTAAACAAACAAATTAAATTGTGCAATGTTCAACTTAATTTGTTTGTTTAAATTCAGCCCAAATAAATTGTTTACAACCTCTTAACGTAAAAAAAAAAATTTGAGTAAATCCAAGGAATCATCTTTGAATAATTTTTTTCAGTGTAATGTGCGGTTAGTATCAAATTCAAGTGAGTCCTAAAAAAGTAATGAATTCTCCAAATTAGTTTGCCAAACAATTGTTCAATATTTCTGTATATTATAATCACCTCTCTTATTCATTTATTTATTTAGGTTTGATAAAAGTCATTTGGGGGACACGGTGGCTCATTGGTTAGCACTGTCGCCTCACAGCAATAAGGTTGCTGGTTCGAGTCACAGCTGGGTCAGTTGGCAGTTCTGTGTAGAGTTTGCATGCTCTCCTTGTGTTGGCGTGGGTTTCCTCCGGGTGCTTCGGTTTCACCCACAGTCCAAAGACATGCGGTACAGGTGAATTGAATAGATTGAATTGTCCGTAGTGTATGTGTGTGACTTTGAGAGTGTGTGGGTATCTCCCAGTACTGGTTTTCAGCTGGAAGGGCATCCGTTGTGAAAACATATGCTGGATAAGTTGGCGGTTCATTCCGCTGTGGTGACCCCTGATGAATAAAGTGACTAAGCCGAAAAAATAAATAAATAAAAGCTGTTAATGAGCATATACAGCAATGCATACATACTGACTATGGTGTGTAATGTGGATTTGTTATAGTATTTCTCTTTTTTGAGGCATTCATAATTTTCAAATCAATGTCAATGCACAGCATGTTTGCTTTTTTCTAAGAAAATCCGAGGAACAGCTCAATGGCCTTTTATTCCCAAGGCCTTCTTTACCCCTGTTATTAAGCTGTGTTTTTGTCGATCAGATGACGCTAAGAAGATGATGCTAAATATTGGTGTAAATGTAGTCTAGTCATTTGGAGAATGGCCACTTTCAACTACTTTAAGGTAGGCAAAAAATGTATTTGTTTAGATTGCTTTTGGGATAAATGCTAATCTGATCCAATGCGTTCAATAGTAAAAAGACCAGCTATTCTCCACCTACTGAGCACTTCTGGTTTCATTCATTCATGTAGAGCATGACAAAATAAAATAGAGGGGTCTCAATGTAAATGTAAAAAAAAGGTTTACAAGTGTAAGTGTACTGCCAGCAGGCACACATCATCATAAGACACTAATATTAGGTTAAATTTAGGTCATGACGTCAAGTGACCAAAATTCATTGTCAAGCCAGCGTCTAAGGACAGTGTTATTTTGATGTCCAACAACAACGTCATATGGTTAATTTTAGGTTGTGTTGGAAAGTGACCAAAATCGAACATTGAGCCAACATCTTAAACCAACGTCATATTGATGTCAAATACTGACATTTATTGGTCAGGTAATGCAACCAAAATCCAATGTCTAATAGACGTCATAGTGGTAATGTCCACACAACATCAAGCTGTAAAATTATTAGACATTGATATTTTGTTGGTTTTAGGCTTGACGTTGGGTTCTGACATCAAGCAGATTGTCACTTCCGAACAAAATGCAATGTCCCAACGACATTGGGGTACAAAGTCAATCTGACATCAAGTTGACGTCCTGTGCCTGCTGGGTTTTTACTGACCACTTGCGCATGTTAACAATGGTTATAAAATAGACAAGACATGTGTATAGTTTTGAATGGGAACAAACATAATGGTCAATACTGCTGCTGCGAAGGAAATCCTGTCTTCTAGTAAAGGAGCCAATAGACTGTTGATTCTCCAGGGGAGGATTTCATTCCAGACACATGTTATTTACGACAGTTTCTGCAGGTTAATTGTTATTAACGCCTTGGGGTCAGTAAAAATGCTGGAATCTAGTGAATACCTGCTTACATGAGATATATATCTACATATAGCTTTAAATCTCTACTTTTTAAGCAATCTAACTGCACTTAAAAATAAATATTCTCAGGGTTTATAATCTGTATAAAAGGTTTTAAATTCATTCTCGCCTTCATCAGTGGTATAAGACACTGCATCATTCAGAGGATGTAAGTTATTGATTCTTACAGCAGTTACATAGTTTGATTGACAGGATGACGTTGGATTGTGTCCTCCAGAAACAGCCATAAAGGAGATTGGGGTTGTAAATTTGTTATCTTCCAGTCCTCATCCACATTATCTTAAGTAAGCTGAAAAAACGCATTTTTTGGTCATGATTTGAACATTTAGAATCCAAAATATTGAGAGTCATTGTTAAATTATTGGTGATTCCAAATACGAAATTGAATCGTAAGCTCGTAATCGTAAGCTTAATGTTTCCCAATTCAAAGAGACTGTAGCTGCACTTGAATGCTTGAGAGAGGTGTTTCAAAGATGGTCACCGAGTGAAAAGAGTTGCCATAAAGACAGTTTTTTAAAACCCCTTTAGGCTATATTTTATATATATATATATACTCTACAGAACAAACCATCATTATACAGTAACTTGCCCAGTTTACCTAATTAACCTAGTTAAGCCTTTAAATGTCACTTTAAGCTGTAAAGTAGTGTCTTGAAAAATATCTAGTAAATATTATTTACTGATAAAAGATAAATTTATTAAAACTATTATGATTAGAAATGTGTTGAAAAAAAAATCTTCTCTCCGTTAAACAGAAATTGGGAAAAAAATAAACAGGGGGGCTAATACTTTAGGGGGGCTAATAATTCTGACTTCAACTGTGTGTATATATATATATATATATATATAACTGTGTGTATATATATATATATATATATATATAGATATATATATATATATATATATATATATATATATATATATATATATATATATATATATATATATATATATATATATACCTTTCATAATCTTATCATGATATTCACAGAGTGTGTCTCAAGAAGACTTTGTTACGGCTTGAAGAATGTAGCAGCATGATAGAGCTGGTGAGAGCCAGAAACAGTGTGATTAGTAGAATGGAGCATTTGGCCAGTAAACAGCAGATGGGCACGTGTAAAATAGTAAAACGAAGACACAAAGGAGGTCTCTTCTTATGGCCTAAATCCAGCCTGCGGGTGAGCAGTGGGTGTACGCATGAGCTTACTCTCTCTCCGTGATCCAGAATCACAAACCCACAGATCTCCAGCACGTCACTCCTGTAGGCAGGTCAGTGCCTGTCCATCTGTCTGACCTACTGGAGAGCAGCTGAGGGGAGAGAGAGCGCAGAGACAGGCAATTACACAGACGCAGAGCTTGATGGACAGCCGTGAAGGTCAGAATGCCAATCTGCAACACAAATGTGCAAAAAAACACACACTCGTTTTTGACGAAGGCTTGACTGTTATCTCAATCTTGGCAACAGAAGTACCTCTAAAGACATGCGGCAGAGCATTGGAGAGCATAATGGCGAGGTGTTTTGACGACATACAGTGCACTCTACTATTCAAAGAGATTTGCTTTTTTTTTTTTAATACACATATTTAGAAAGGTCGATTAAAGCAACGTTTTTAAAAAACATTTCATGCATATATATTCTTTTGTAAAAAGCAAAAAAAAAAAACTTGTATTCATCCAGGAGGCTTTAAATTACTCAACAGTGACCGCAGATACTTTTAATTCATTGAAAAGATTTTTTTTTTTTTTAATTCCAACACAAATTGAAAATTAAATTTTTGAGAAACTGTAAAAATATACTTAAACATAAGTTTGACTGCAGTTTCTAGGTAAAATGAATGCTATAGGCCACTAGATGCCAGCAAATGTTGTTCCTTTTCACACTAATGATATTCACAGGGATATACTTTTGACAAATAAAGAATGACTTTCACAAAACCAAATAAACACCACAAAACACTTTAAAGATGACTATATGGGTGCTTTCACACCGGTAGATCAATTGTTTTGTTCCAAAACAGGGATTAAAATTGTTACAATGTTGCTCTTTATTCTTGTTGTGGTTTGCTTTCACACAGCAAAGCTTCTAAATCAGGGGTGTCCAAACTCGATCCTGGAGGGCCGGTGTCCTGCATATTTTAGTTCCAACCCCAATTAAACACACCTGAACCAGCTAATCAAGCTCTTTCTAGGAGTACTAGAAACTTCTAGGCAGGTGTGTTGAAGGAAGTTGGAGATAAACTATGCAGGACAGCGGCCCTCCAGGACCGAGTTTGGACACCCCTGTTCTAAATGGATCAAAATTATATAAAACAAGTCACGTGTGAGTAAACTTTTCTCATATTGGTCAGAGTTTGGTTTATTTTCCGGAATACTGCTAAGCTATCATAGGTCCTTATTTTAGTTTATGATGATAAGAAATTCTAACAACTCTAATTTTGAATGGTGGCACCCACATAGTCATCAACAAATTTATATCAATATACCGGAGGTAAAAAAATTCTCATACAAAGCCCTATTTCAATTGTCAAGAGTTGTACAAAATATATACAGGAATCAGAGAGTGAAATTCAATACCTTTTAGGACCTTTTTAAGACTCTTTCCATACATTTTAAGACCTTATAACCACTTTTCAACGGGAAACACTGGCGATATTTTAACTTAAAGTATATTTGCTAAATATTAATGTAAGAAACTAATCTAAAACTAAAGCATTATTCATATACTGAATAAAAATCTATTAAATCTAGCTAATTCAACAGGTTGACGCCTATAGAACTGCAGAAATAATGGTGTTGCCTTGGTTACTGCAGTAAACAAAGCCGCATGATGTCAAATCTAGTAGGACTTCATTGATTTCATAAGCTACACAGCATCTTGATATTCGCAGATTTAAACATATATATATTAGATCCGCTTATTGGTAAACAAAGCAAGTCTCTCATATATTATATCTACTAAAAGGCAAAAAATACTACTTTACCAGCTGTATTGTTAACAAATCATATATACATTTTAATATTACTATTATTCTATTACAATAATATTAGGACAATGAATTTAAAAAATGAGTAAATATAAATTTACACACATATACACAAGTAAATACATAGACTCAATGATGGGCTAAAATATGTGGAAATCTGCAGATTTCTGCATGCGCAGATTCCATGTGCACCTACTGAATACATTTTAGACAAAATAGAAAATAATAATTGGATAAAAAAATTCCCCTATAAATATTTTATATACTTGATTATAATGACTCTTAACCCTGTTCAAACTGACACATAAACAAATAGTTAGAATATTCACATTTTTTGTTTATTAATCCTTCTATCAAGATCCATTTTTATACCATGTACATGTTGTTATAAATTTGTTATACATCATATTGATACATCAGGCCTTTTGGTAACTTTTTTTCTCAATACTAAACATTTTATAGTCTTTTTTATTTCACTTTGTGAGAGGTGTAATAGCGGTTTCAATCAAGTGTTCATGCAAAGACAGCCCTTACACCTCTCACATGCATGTGGGAAGTGATTGCATTTTTAAGTTTTTTTGCCCTTTAGGACTCCCATATATATATATACAAAAGCAAGGCATGTCAAATGGAAAATGGAATTGAGAAGAAATTAGGGGTGGGATGAGATGTAATTCCTTGTGACTTAACATGCTTAGTGTATTTATACTTTTACTACTTTATACTATTTCAGTTGTGTTCAGAACTTCGAAATTTTAATGAAGAAAAAATATGGGGGGGTTGTGGGGCGCAAAACTTGAACACGCATACACCTCAGTGAATAGGTGATCTGTACGTCAAGCCCCACCTTCTCATGGACATGTATTTAAAAAGTACAAAGCATACTCTAAGTCAGGGATTCTCAACCGGTGGGCCGCAGCCCACTAGTGGGCCTCAGCGATCCTGCAGGTGGGCTACAAGCTTAAAATTAACTCAATATTATTCTATAATTTTTGGATTTCATTATTAATATGCTACATTAAAATGGTCAAAGTAATGCACTTTTCTCTGATTGATTACTTCAAACTTGGCACAAAAACAGCCTCATGGTCGCTTCTGCAACACATAAGTCTGTTCATTCACAAACTGTGCGTGAAATGAAAGTGAATGTCTCTCTGTATTTTTGTTTAAGCTATTTAATATATCTGCATAGTTGTCCAAATTAATGTCCTGTGAGTGTTTTATAACGGATGCGTAACCATACATGAGGAACTAGCGAGGCTCAATGGTGTTTCTGCCATAGAATGTAAAAAAAACTTGCATATGAGCTTTAGACACGCTCTAGCGGAGCTGTTCACTGTTCCTGTCAGCGATCTTCCAATAAGATCCAGCGGCAAACTCAACCGCCATCAGATCGATTTAGGGTGATTTACCGTATTTTACATTTGTCTGTATAATTTTCAATAGTATTTAATAGTAGACAATACAAATTCGCAAAAATGTAGAGGGGGACAGCCCCCTCTAGTGGATTTGTCATCTGAAATGAGCAATAAGACCTGCCCAGAGTGACATATTTACATTTCACATCAATGTAGTCTGTATTTCCATTAAGTGTATAGGCTGTTTAATTTAGTGTTTGTCCCATTAGCAAATTAAATGCAATGGCTCTTTTCAGTTCTGACTGAAGGCTGAAGGTCTAGTCATTGTTCCAAACAATGTTCAGTGTTCTCTTCTTGATACTTTCTGATCCCTGTAGTTCTCATTGTTGTTCATGACCACTAACATCACAATGGTATTGAAGTGATGAAGCTTAGTCTTCAAGGACACTGTCGAAGAAAACCTCTTCCATACATTTCCAGTGCACCACTTTTTATCTGAATCTGCATCACCAATTTTAGTGATGACGCTGTCCTGGGTAGGTAAACGTTTTCAGTTCTGAAAGCCATTTCATTGTGACTACATCACTACTGATCTAATAAGTACAACTTTGATGAGAATATATGACTTTCAAAAGTAATATCTTAAAAAAACTAACACATTTAAAAATATATTGTTTCACTTGGCTGTTAAAAATACCAATAAACCCCTCCAGATCAATACAGCCATGCAATTTTCACATCACTGACCAGTAAATGGATTATCTGATCTTTTCATCTATAACTGTGGTTTTACTCAAGAAGGCTATCGCTCGGATGAAAGGCAGGATATGTTTATGCGCTTTTGTTGGTGGGTGTAAAAAAATGAATTGATAGAGTTTGAGGAATGGTGTTGTGATTCACAAACGGACATGCTTTTTTGTGATTAATAACTGTGATTTTCCCCAGCAGCGTAATTCCTCTGGCAGTGAGGCGAACAGAGGGCAGATTTGACAATGTGTAAAATTGCTCTTTGAATAATTTTGCAGAAATGTGTCAGAAGTTATCAGTTTCATTCTCTGAACGCTGACTAAAGGGAAATTACACAAAGGTCTAAGACTTTTGAAAGCTGAAAGAAGTGCTCAACATTATCACAGAAACAAAAAAAAACACTTCAGTTTCTGCTGTTCATATTGAAAATGTGCAGCTGTTATTTCACTTGACATTCAGTGTGAGAGATGAATGGTGGCCTATGTACATTTTTCAACTTGTCATGTAGATGAAACATTTGTCTTCTTAAATCTAAAAAGCTGCAGGCACTTAGAAAAATGCCAGTTATTCAAGAAAACAATCTGAAATGGCATTTAAGCAAAACTAAAGGTTTTGATTTAAGTCTTCGATTGACAAGAAAACCATTGTGTAAGGTGTAAAATGGCAAAACATCTGCCATCAAACTTCTCACTTCACCTATTTTCATGTACATCTTAACAAAATTATTATTCTAGAGAACCTTCACTGTTCAAAATTGGTCATACAGTAATTCTCTGGCAATATATTTAAGGGCTAGCAAGAATTTTGCAAGCGCTTTTACAATTGAAACTGTGCTAGTCCAGTTTTCAGAGTTTAAGTTCAGTTTAGTGCAGTTCAGTGTGTTTTAATTTTCACTGCTGAAACACCAAACACAGAAGAGCAAATCCATCGATGTGCAGCTGCACAAGTCCAGAAATATGCAAGCCAGTGGCGACAGAGGCCAGCAAAGCAGGGGAAGAGGGGAGTGAACAACTGTTGTCAGTTGGCCCACAAAATGAGACACAAACCGTGAGAAAAGTTAAAATACAAAGAAATAAACAGTAAGTAACGTAATTCCCTGCTACATTTGATATTCGAAATTACATTTACCACAATTTGCTATGTCATTATAAAGATAATCACGTTTGTATAATCACTATAACTGAGGAGGACTTTTCTTCTCCTCAATCACCGGCTCTGATTGCAGAGACAGTGAACAGCAGGTCTCTTGCCCTGTGTCTTTTAACCTTTCACCCTGTCGATAATCTGGAGATTTTAAACATAGGTGAACACAGCAGCACAGACATAGATGATGTGTCTTAATAGTAACAAACTCAACTGATAAAAGACAAAGTCTGCCATTCTCCAATTCTCGTACAGCTCTCCCGACAAAAATGCTTGTTGAAAGCCATCAGCTTTGCTAAATTGGGCCTGACAGAATCGCGGGAAAAAACATGCAACAAACTCCGTGGATCATGGAAACAAACCCATACAACCTGTACCATGCAGATACGGTCTGCCTTGTTTTCGGAAAGCACGTGCTCTCACGAACAATTAAGAAGCATGGTCTTCTCATAGGATAAGAAAACTCAGCTGTGAATAATAATGAGAAACCAACGTGTCATCACTCCACTAGCAAATTCGCGCTACGTCACTGATTTTAATCCCGCACCAAAAATTATTTTAAACCCGGAAGATGAAATTAGCCGACAACACATACAAATCTTATAACATTTTTAAAATAGTACTTCAGAGTGTCCTGAACTTTTAATACCAAATTTCTCTACAAAATGAAAGTAACATTAATTAAAATGACCTCCTTCTCTAATTTAAAGATATTTTTACAACACTGATATATATTACATGATGTATTTATTTTCACCATCTTCCATCAGTCAAAGCATTTTGATCTACGAACATTATTTTTTTCAAATGAACACTTTTAGACAAAAAAAATAGTAAATTAGTAAAACACTCAGATTTGAAGTGTTCAAAAACAATTTTTTTGAAGACCTCCTCACAAAATGTAATACAAAATGTTGACAGGTCATTAAGAAAGGTGGATGATGACCATATTCTTCAAAGAGGATTTTTGTATAAGGAAATTTGAATTAACTATATTCAGAAAGTAAAATAATCATCATCAAAATTCAGTTAATGAGTGTTAATTAATGTTAATTTGAGTAAAGCGTTTCATGATTGGGTTACTCTGAAGCAGCTTATCGAAATGGAGGGAATAAAATTATTGTTTGCATTTCTTTCACAACTGTGGAATAAATTAGCATTAATTAAAAAAAAGAAAGAAAAGATCCAATGCTGCATTGTACATAATTAGAAAAAAAAAAAAAAAAAACACTCTGGATGGGAATAGACCTAGGAGACCCTCAAAAGAAAACTATAGGACCTATAAAATAGCACAATATGAGTACTTTAAAACAATACATTAGAAAAATCTAATTAAATTTATTTTAAAATGAAATTATTTTACCAAAATAATAACTATTATTTTTCAGAATAACTACAAACACTTTTAAATAAAGTGTTTATTTTACAAACCAACTAGCTTTCATAATTTGACAGATGGAAACATTGAATCAGCACAGTAATTCTGTAGTTTGAGGAAAGGCTAAAAATATGTTTTTTTTTTGGCTAAGAATGGAAGCTATAACAACTGACTAAGTACCAAGTCTTTGTATTATGATCAAGAATCATTTGAGGAACATAACCTGCACTTATTAATTACAATATCCATGAACACACTGCAGCTAAATGTGGTTGGCAGTTCACCTTTTAGTTCAGTAATTTACAGGAAAGACAACTTCAATTTACACCAAAATTAACTAACTTCTGTATGTGAGGTGCAGGTAATCACAAATAGCTTGGCATGTCTTGACTCATTAGTGTTACCAGATCTGCAGAAAATGACAGCAAATAGGAACAAGCCCACAAATAAACACAAACACCTTCTCACAGAAATAAATAAGCCAAGCACCAATAATTTGCACTTGCCTACAATTGAAATCTTCATAAATTGAATCGCTTACTGCCCAATACTGTATGTTTAATAAGTCTTGTTCACAATAAGCAGACTTGGCAACAAATGGAACAGCCTTCTATATTTAAATGTCACTGCTGAAACTCATGATCTGTCTACATGTATGTAGATATTATTAAAATATATAAAAAAAGATGTATTAACAAATCAAATAGAGTAAATTTTGAGTCAACTGAGTTTTAATTTAAACTCGACCAGGATTTAATTAAATACTCTTTATAATAACCTAAAGAAAAATACAGAAGACACTGCACTTCTTATTATAGAATTTCCATATGTAATTACAAGGCCCGGATTGGCTAACCAGGAGGGCCAGTTCGTTTTTTGGCCGCGAGGGCCGGTGTCCCTAGCTGCTTGCACTCTCAGCTGTCGCACTTTTTTCATTTATTTATTTATTTGACCATAGCCTCACTCTTTTTATTCATTATTTTGCCTCTTTTTATATATTTTCTGGCAGCCCTGTGAGCAAAATGCAGCCTGCAGGTTAATGATGACGTAACTATCATTCGACCGCAAACAGCAGCACCTTAGTGAATATAAGAAGTGGAATAATTAATATAATTAATATTAATGCTCAATGAAAATCAAATGATCAGAAATCTTAAAAAGGGGAGACAAAGATTAAGGCTTTGTGGTCCAGTGGTCAGCCTGTTGCATGTCGCCAACCCGAGTTTGAATCTCACCTAATTTATTTATTTATTTATTTATTTATTTATTTATTTATTTATTTATTTATTTATTTATTTATTTATTTATTTATTTTTCATTTTTAGTGTTAAGACATATAATACTGTTTGGGTTACTTATGTAGGTGTAAATATTTTATTTTTATTTTTTGTCTGACCACCATTACAAAGGACTGGATAAAGAAATTTGCACAGAATATATAGATAATGCAGGAAAGGACATTGTGATGTTTTAAAGAATAGGAGATTTTGCTACCCTTTAATGTTCTCGTATTTATGAAAAACATTTGAAGTTCTAAAGCAGCTGTTTCCTTGAAAAAAAGACCTGATAGTGTCATTATAAACTGAATTGGAAATGACCTTATTTTAATATAGTCAGTTGTGAACTGAGGTGGGCCGGTCTAAGGCTTGAAACTCCAAGGCTGAAAAGAAGTCCCACTCTGGCCCTGCTAATTACTCATTGAGACCATAGCACCATTTAAACTTGACGTGGTTTGGGCTTGAAAATGTGAACATGGCTGAAATGTCTACATGTTTTACTGCAGTGACATAGAGAACTGACCTTTGAAGTCTAGCTTATTTCATGACACACCACAATAGACCTGAACACACACCACTGTTAATTAAACAGCCTCTTGAATGTCACCATGCAGCTCTCTGCATCGCAATGAAGGATGTTTTAAGCCCAGAAAATGACTGCTTGTTGTCTGTCTACCTGCACTGCACTGAATATGCTCATTCTTCATCGTCTGAAATGGATTAGAGACTAATGGATCCATTGATTAATGGATTTTGTCATATCAGTGAAGTGGAAAATCAGCAAGCCACCGTTTTTTTGTTCATCAATTTAAAATGTCACACAAAACACAAAATGGCTGCTGGAATATAAGTGGCACTCCAATAAATATGTATGGTAAATTTTATGATAAACTACCGTAGTTCATTAGTCTATGATGTTAATACAGCAATGCTTTGAAGTGCTAAAACCTTATACCTTTGTTGCACAGACAAAAACGCAACCAAAGATATGTGGGGATGAAACTAACTCTATAACGCTAAACCAATGCTCATCACAAACAGCTTATCCACAAGCAGAGAAACTAGTATATAGAACAGAGTTTAGTTCTAGCCCTGCTTCAACAACCTATCTGTAGGTATCAAACATGCCTAAAGCACTCAATTAGTTTGATCAAGTGTGTTTAATTAGGGTTGGAACTAAACCGTGCAGAGCTGCGGCTCTCCAGGAACTAGTTTTGACACATGTGATATAGAAGGTGCTCAACCGCATTTACACAACTACTAAAGACTCATTCTGAAAACGTACCTATAAATACATTTCTGGAGATCGCGAATTATGTAGCCAGAGGAACATATGGCTGCATTTAACCTTTAATACAAACACTACACGGTGGTATGACTTACCAGCTAAACACTTAGCTCCATGTGGACGGCTTTTCAGCTGTTACCAGTTTGTGCAATAGCTCACCACGTACGTTGGAGTATTTGAGACCCATAGCAGAGTTGACCATGAAGATGTGGTTGAGTCTGGCAAAGAATGGTTCAATAAAGCAGGTAAGACAAAAACAAAATCCAAAAACTAAAATAAACAAGTAAATAACAGGGTGAGAATGTGGTAAAATCTGAAAACGTTGTTAAAATCAGACGAGGGCTTTGCCTTTTTTGAATTGCTTTTTTGGTTGAGTTTAGGGAAGTGGGTGGCTGCTGGTCAATTAGTACTTATTAAAACACTGTCAGTTTAGTTTAAGGAGAGGGGAGGATGGGTCAGTCGATCAGTCAGTCAGGCAACAGCGGCCTCGGGTGGATTTACGTGAGAACAGCAGGCGTGAACGGCACTCGCGAGTGAAATTTGAGATCTGAAATGAGATGTGTATGTGTATGCCACAATTGAGATGTGGCATACACATACACATGTACTGTATATAGGGGTGCATAATCAGAATGAGCCTGTGTTGACTAAACAGCATCAAGGTAACATACATGAAACTAACACAATTCAATAAACATTATTTATCAACATTAGGGCTGTTTCTCAATATGCATTCTTGTCTGTACTTGCGGTCTTGTGTCATCATGAAACGTCATCAACTGTCGCCGAAGTACTGTTCCAAATCAAAGTTCACATCTTGCCAAGTACAGATAACATTTCCAGATGTGAACTTGTTCTGCCCCTTTTGCCAAGGATGCATCGAGAGGTGACTTGTGCAAACTTGCAAAGCACAGGTATCCCAGAATGCATTGCAGCATAACCAGTGAAAGCTAATGGCGGAGGAGAAAACCAGCACGGTTTTAAAAATACTCCTTTGTTGTGTCACAAAATAAAGTTTTAAGAGTTTTCAGGCAAGAATGTAGTTGTTTTAAACTCAAATCGGCAATTTATTTATAGAGAGTGCCTCAGCTTATGCGGACTCTGACCCCCAGCCTGTCAGCGGGAGCTTCGTCATCACATCCCCCGCCGAGAGCAGCTTTACATCGGCCAGTCCATCACAAATGTACCGCTGGATCTCATCTCTTCATTGTAGTTAAAACATGATATTTAATACATCTTGTGCACATCTAACGGACAGTTTTTGGTCTTTTAAATATATTATTTGTTCTCAGGTGTATTATTTTGGCAGTGTTATTTTGTTATGTTTTATAATTGTCTTTAAATATGTTACCGTGTTGTTCGCTGTTTGTCTTTGCTTACCAAATTGACTAACGTTATCTTTATTTTCAATTATTCACGTCTTGTACTTTATACTTGTATTTTGTCCATTGTAGTTTATTAAATCTGAAAATAAAATACACGAGTCTGTGTATAATAACCCATTTCACTTCACTTTGTTTACATTTATATTTTCATAAATCAAAAATATTCATTCATAACATTAATTTAATATTAATTATAGGGCCGTGCTTTAAATCATTTTATTGTTAATGTACAGTGAAACCGATGAATCCATGGTGAAGTAAGTGGCGTTACAGTATAAAGTACACTGCCGTTCCATTTGAAGAAGTACCAGACTTGTGTACTCACATTCTATGGAGTTCGTTCTTCCAAGTGTGAACTTGGCAAGTCTGAACTTCCAAGGCCGCAAGTCCAAACTTTGCGTACTTTGTCTTTGTATAACAGCCCAAATGTAACATAAGACTGTAAAGTACATAACCAATGGAAAAAATTAAACCAATGTAATGTCAACAAAACAGATAAAAAGTGAAGTGTATGTATTAAAGGTGCAGTGTGTAAGTTTGACACCCAGTGGGCTAGCAAAAATGCTAGTCCAGGTTGCCAGATTGAGGACAGGAGTGAGTGATTTAAATTATGTTTTAATTTAAAGCAACAGCACCCGACAAAAGCAACATTTTCCATATTAAAACAAGTTTTTGTCCTAACCAACACCTCAAATTGACATATTAGAAACAGCTTCTATTTCTCACCGGTGAACAACAGAAAACTGACAATGATCATCTCAGGTATACCTCATGTGCTTTATTCAGTGTTAAATGCTAACAATGTGAGTTTGAATATCATTTTACAAGACATTTATTGCCATACTACTGAAAGCAGCAACAAACAGTTCACCTCAGATCTTGAAATTGAACTTTGGAACTAAATACATATCAATCATTCAGCATGTACATTTAATAATGTTAAAGAGGTTTAATATGTATTAAATAGATTTTAAATCTTACTATTTCGTTAGTGAGCCCATATTCTGTGCTTCTGAATGGCTGTATTTAAATGTCTGTCGAGTTTCGTCTAGTGCAAACGGCAAAATTGCTCATCTGCGTATCTCATCACGAAGCATGTTGTTAGGACATGCGGTTACAATGTAACCTGCTCACCTAATGCTTACGTTCATGGTATTTATATCATTTGCTAATTAATAACCTCAAGTGGAACTGAATCTGTCTCATTTCGGGGCTGCTATTGTCCACCCGAGGTCGCATTTCGGTCACGGACGCATGCTTTCAGAGCCTTTCTGAACGAATGAATGAATTATGTGGCTTTCCACCAAGACAACCTGGGTGCTGAAATATAATTGGCTAGACTGGCATTAGGCGGGTTAAATGACCAAAACAAAGACAGTGTTCTGGCATGAAAAACACATTTTCAAAGCAGAATGTCTGACTTCAGCATTGTTTTTCAGATAAACAAGAATGTTGACTTGGCATGTTTCTGCAAACATATTATGGTCTTTTTATGTTTTAAAAGAGTCAAAAACTTACATACAGCATCAAACACACTATTAACTATGTTGCGGCTTTGATAAACTGATAAAATAACAACTTTTTTTACAGTGTGACTGAAGCAAGTGACTGAAGACAGATTAGAAACTTTTCAAAAAGTAGTAAGGAGGGTAAAATCCCTAACTTTGAATGACTCCAGCACATCTGTGGACAAAAGGACTCCAATAATCTCTCATACTGCTCTGCTGTAATCTTGCTCCACTCTTCTTCCATCTCTTCACAGTTCGCTGACATTAAAGTATACGCTAGAACATTCTGAACTGTATAGCCTTATTTTTTGATGCCAAGAGTGCATTTTCCAGTGTTGCAATTCAGTGTTTTCAATTTCAAGGAACTGCTTTACCTGATTTCCTGACTGGGTGACACAGCTCATTATATTGCATGGGAATTGCTGGCTGATTGAGTAATGAATACAGTCAAGGAACCACATGTTACAAAAAAATTGCATTCACTCTGTTATGTAGCTGTATTAGAGACCCAACTTCTGTTACCACTTCATTGTGTACCTTTATTAACTTCTTAGGACACTTGCATTTAGTCTTTCCCTCAGCAAAGTTAGTTTAGTCTTCTGACAATTTCTTCCGATAAGAGGTTTGTTCACTGCAGGGCTTTCCGTCTAAATTCTCTTAAACATTGAGACAATGTATGCAGAGAAAGTTCCGTCCCCTGTTCAGTCCTGAACTAATGATCAATTTAAGCTGCAGTGCTGAACCGATTACCAATTGACATTCTTTGCATTATTCTGTGCTCTCATGCTTTTGTCTTCTGTGGTTTATGTTGACATTGTCAATCCCTTAATGACCACATATATCCATTTTATAACTTCCAGCAGGATAGTGCACCATATCACAAAGCTGAAACCATGTCAAACTTTTTCAAAATGAGGCTTGTTGAAATGAGGTGTGATGAAAATGAAGGTCTCTAAAATGTAAAACAAGTGAAGAGTTTATATGCAACAACCTCCAAGTGTCGTCTAAAACTTTCTTCTGAAATAAGAATTTTCCTAAGTGTCCTGTACGTAGGTTCAGTAATTTTACTTTTATGGCAATAATAAATCATTGCCATTTAAAGTGACAAACATGAGCATAAACATAGGAGGTTGAGAAAAAAATGCATATTTTAGAAGATTTTTTTTAAACGGCACTTAGGTCTATCAAATGGTTTTTGCATCTTAACTCTTCAAGTGTACTGTAAACAGCATACAGACAATGATCTCATATATTTCTGTTTTGGTGACATGTTTTTACAGATTTTCTTTGTTGAATTATTATAAATATTCACACTCAAACATGCCACGTTTAACCATACTTAGAATTTTGTGCAAATAGCAGTTTGAACTGCCATATTAGGTACATATGAAAATACAACTGGAAACATGCCTGTATTTTAGTATATGGTAAAGAAAGTGAACAACTTAAAAGGTCTGTTAATAAGTGTCTAGAATAGCTTAATGACATTTAGGAGTCAAGACTAGCCAAATTGGCGCTAAACTGACCTATAAATAAAATTAGATTACATTTTCCAATGTGGGCGATGCAGTGGCGCAGTAGGTAGTGCTGTCGCCGGTTCGAGTCTCGGCCGGGTCGGTTGGCGTTGACGTTTATTTATAAACTAATTTCAAGAGGATCACATGCTTATGATTGTCCACAGCTGGTCCTGCATAGCTAACACATGATTCACTAATCAGACAATTCCAAACTTACTATAAATAACCAGAGTTTCTTATCTCAGTATCTTCATCTTGAAGAATCACCCCTCCCACCCCTACTCCCTCTCCTTTCTAGATGGGCGACACAGTGGCCCAGTGACTAGCACTGTTGCCTCACAGCAAGAATGTCTCTGTTTAAAGTCCTTTCTGAACCAGTAGACATTTCTGTGCGGAGTTTGCTTGTTCTCTCTCTGTGGGTTTCCCTTGGGTCCTCTGGTTTACTCCCACAGTCAAAAAACTCGCAACCTAAGAAAACTGAATAAACCAAATTGGCATGATAGTCAAGCTCTTAGTAAGCAGTTATCTCTCATTAGCCATCCCATGTTATTAGCCAGAAATAAGTAAGGGAAGTTCATCGAGATCTACCTGAGCTTAAACTCCCCTCTCACCCTGCTAACGGGAGGGAGCCCCAGGGCTCTAGGGTCTTATAAGCTCAGGGCTTTCTCCCAGGACAGCATGCCAAACAAGCTTATTACCAATCATCAGCTAAGTGTGAACTGTTGAATTGAAAGTACAGTACAAATATACACATTAGTATTTGCCACAAAGGTTAACATTTCAAAGGTTAAAAGTTTCAGCTTGTTTTCAGGGACATTTTGTTTCCAAAAAGCCAACTAAACCTGATCCACACAAGCATGCACACTCCCACTCGCAGATTATTGAAGAAATACCATCAAATTGTGCTTTACTGCTCTGGTCTGAGTCTGAGACAGACAAGATCTAATTATATGACAAGGGTCTGTGCAGAAATGTGCCTGCAGCAGTAATGTTTCTTCATTTACTCGCTCCACCTTTGTCCTTCCTTCTCTCAACCTCCTTCATGTTTCCTTTATAGTCACTAGATGCTCCTGAACTCTCAGACTGCTTTGACCTTTATTTAAACACTAAACCATTTATCAGGTTTTCAACTGTCCTGACCTCTAAACTAACTGCAAGAGCTTTTTAAAGCTTTTTAAGAATCTAGGGGCAGATTTACTAAATGGTGCAGACTAGCTTCAAAGTGCCATCCCATAAAGCAACAATAAAAATGGAAAAGTTATCCCTTTTATATTGTTCATAAGATATTGTTTTTGCTGAAATGGCAACTGGGATAGTTTAAACTGTGGAGTGTAATTGTTGTAAAAATTTGAGGATACTAAGGATGGAAGGATGAATGAAAAGACATTAATATGGATGTCATGCTCTCGGTCTGCTCACCCTGTTCTTCATTTGTTGTGTTGTGTACAGTATATGCATTTATTGAGCTCATGGTGTTTCTGTTTTGATCAGTCACCATGTGCTGCTGTGGCATTCCTCCCTCCCACCCTCCTAAACCCATTTAACGGCTCATAATTGTTTGATTTCACTAACCTGAATTCAATGTTCTATAATTCTATTTACTTCTTCTTGTGTGTAGTACTGTGTCCTTGTATTGTATGCTAGTTTGACAACACTTTTTGCCATTTCACCATTTCATCCTGCAGTTACAGTTTGTCTCGTCCAGTTTTACAGTATCATGCCATTGTCACTTTTTTTTTCCTTATTTCCTACTGTAGGACCTCACGTTCACTTCTACTCTCTCTGTATATTTTGGCCAATACCCTGGCTTCATATTTTTTACCTTCTGGTAAAGCTCTCTTTTTTCTTGGACTTTTGAAATAAACAGCTGGAACCTGAATTTGTATCAGTGTTATGTTCCTGGCAAAGGATTGACAGACAGATGAATGGATTAACAAGCAATTAATACATACTGGATATATAGATGGATGGATACTATATGGATAAATGAATTGAGGGATACTGTAGTTGGGATTGTATGAGTTAAAGGGTCACGAAACACCAAAACACATTTTTTTGAGCTGTTGACAGACATACCTGTATATGTGTCCCACACTGCTAAAAACACTATTAGGACACATATATTTCACAAAAAAAGTGAAAATTGGTTGTTTTTGCATTATTTTGAGCAGATTTGTTCTTCTGGTTTGAAACGAATTTTTGAAGCTGCGTCACGGAAATTAGATCTTTGTGTGTAATCGAGTGTGGAGAGTGGAGGTCTGTACCGGCGAGTACATCATGATGTCTCTGAGTGTGCAGCATTAATTCATGAGAAAGACTTGGTTCAAACCAATCAGCGCGTTCTATTGTAAATGAGGTGCAACTTCATTAGTATGCATGATAGCTTCCAAGACTGTTTTTACCTGCTACAGTGTTCAGACGGCAGAGAGAAGCCACGTTGTGTTGCCAAAACATTCATTTACTCATTCATTTTCTTTTCAGCTAAGTCCCTTTATTAATCTGGGATCGCCACAGCGGGATGAACCACCAACTTATCCAGCTCAACCTACTGTACTGCGCCAACGCATCACCTTGTTGCCAAAACAAGTGGGAGAAAAATAATTGTTTGGAAAAATCGAGTCGTCAGTGTTGCATTTATGAGTGTGCTGCAACGAAGGTTTTGTTTTTATTTCCCGCTATGAGAGCGCAGCTGGACTCACGTTTGTACTGCAGGGCACGTGACAGAAATACGTTTGTACTGA
Source organism: Danio aesculapii (assembly GCF_903798145.1). NCBI lineage: Eukaryota > Metazoa > Chordata > Actinopteri > Cypriniformes > Danionidae > Danio > Danio aesculapii. The sequence goes on from NC_079457.1 coordinate 38,073,426, forward strand.
AGAATTTTTACCCGAGAGCTTTTCGCATCTGGAAATGGTGAAATCCCGATTTGCTGCTTGTCTCCTTTTAAAAAAAGACATGGTTCCAGATGGTGGTGATAGTCCTGTCTCTACAGATTTGGTAAGTTAGCGATCAGTGCTCTTTATTTGTTTATTCAGATGGAAAAGTTAGTTTGTATCGTCAGCAGTACTCTTTCAGTTTTTAAAGATATACCTTAGTCAAAATTATTTAGTTACAAAGTTTACAGTATGTTGATATCACTACAATATTATGGGCTGAAAGATCCGCTGTAAATGCTGCTCTCCGAGTGTAAACATGTAAACACAGCAATCAAACTATTACCGTCGTGTAGGATTTTCGCCGTATTTTGTGACAGGATAGTCTATACACACACGACTTTCTGACGCTACCTACCGAGTGCATCTCAGTAACCGTGAAATGCAAACGTTTTTTTTTTTCTCCCATTCGCTGTGTGGTATCAAACATTCCATTAAAACTACACTCTTCCAGTAGTTCCTTGTTCCTAAATGTTCCTAAATGAAAGTGAAAGTGCCAAACTGCAGTTAAAGTCCACAAAATAATAATTTGGCAAATAATTTGATTACGGATGTCCATGTAAACACTGTCACTGTCTTTCTCCCCTGCGTCTGTGTGTTTGTTTTGCCTCTGTGAAAATCAGCGCGTGTCCAAATGGAAACTCCCATTTTTATGCAAAACCTTCTCTCTTTCCCTCCCCCGACACTCCCACCTAAACAGAGCTGGACACACCCACTTTCCTAACTTTTCCATGCTAGAGGTGTGAAAACACACTGCTGAAACAAGTGGGTTTCGTGGCCCTTTAAAGAGCTATTAATGTACAGTAGACTGTTTGCCAGATGGATAAAAACTGATGAATAATAATGGATGGATAAAAATCCATAAATGTAAGATACAGTTTTGGAAATAAGTATTAAACATGACATGTTTTTTTCTTTTTCTGGAAATAATATTTCTAAAGGAGCTTTTGACATGGTGTTGAACCATATTTTGGTAAAAATCCCCCTCAAAAAAACACACAAACAAAAAAATAAAATAAAACAAAACCAAATGAGTTGTGTGAACTAACAATGGAATGACGCAAGGAGAAAGTACTGAACTACTGAAATGTATTTAATACTTTATTTAAAAGGCTTTGTTGGTGATGGTAGCTTACAGACAAGTAGAAAAAGTGTAACAATTTTGATGGTTCTGTGGGTCTCGTCTATCAAATCTGAACTTTAATTTGTATTTTTTAATGGATTCAAGTCAGGTGATTGGCTGGGCCATTCTACAGCTTTATTTTTTTTTTCTGAAAGCATTAGAAGGTTTCCATAACTGTGTTTTGGAACATTGTCTAGCTGAAATGTCTAAGAATGGTGCTTGGCTTGTTTTTGGATCATTGTTTTGCTGAAATGTCCCCTTTGGTTTCATCTTCATCATCCTGATAATGTATGTTGAGCTATCTGGGCTTTCACTGCCTTTCTACATCTCCATTTCTTCAGGTTTTCAATACTTTTTCCTAGTGTCATTTCATTTTATTGCCCATAACTTCATTCGTAAACCAATTAGTTTTTTTTTTCTTTTCATATATGGATTTTTCGATTGTTATCAACATCCGGGCATTTTTCAAGTCAACAGCACCTTTAAACTTGTTTCCAGATGGACTAATAAAGATCGCTACACACTCAATTTCCAGAAATCCTGAAAATTTAAACCAATCAGAGGACATCTGAGGATCTGCTAAAGTGTTTCCAGAGGAGTGTACCAAATGCATCAGATATTTAGTCAAAGATCCAAGGACGGAGCTTGGCTTATTTTGGATCATTGTCTTGCTGAAATGCCACACTGGTTTCATCTTCATCATCCTGATAATGTAGATGTTGAACTGAAGCAATTAATATTCATGTACAATGAGGAAGGGCAGAGATTTGCTGAATACTACTAAGAGATTCCAGCTGCTGTTTGGGCTTTTCACTGCCTTTCTACAGCTCCCTTTCTTCATGTTTTCAATACTTTTTTCCCTGTGCCATTTCATTTTATTGCCCATAACCTAACTAGTACACTAATTAGTTTGTTTTCTTTGCATACATGGATTTCTTTGGTTGTTACCAACATCCTGTGAAAATTTCAAGTCAACAGCACCTTTAGAAATATATTTTCTGAGAAAAATGGTGATGTGTTCAATACTTACTTCCCCCACTCTATATTACTCTAGGTTTAGACTGTTGATGAATGGTTGGATGAAAAAATTCTTTAATGTAGATGGATCGATAAAAATACAGTAATTATGGAAGGATAAATGGATGGATGGATAGACAGATAGATACAATAATAGTTCTACATTTTTTGTAAAGCATTTGCAGCAAACAGACAATGAAAGAGGACTTTATTATTCATATAGCTCAATCATTCTGAGATAATGGGTCAATTAATGCTCTTAGACACAAGAACCAAAGAAAAAAAAACATCAAAGCGAGCTACAGCCAGGTGACGATTCCTTTCTAATCACGAAGAACAGCAAGATGGACTCAAAGGAACCAATGGACTGATCCAACTAATGAGATCTCACATTTACATAATCACTGAATTAATCACCAAAATCTGCATAACAGGCTCTCAAACTTGCTTTCAGGAGAAACTGCTTCAAAATATCTCACAAGCATCTTAGCAAGTACTCAACAGTATTTTTTCTGGTTTCATAAGCATACTTCATCAGACATTTAAATGGGAACGAATTCTGTTAGGACATGCATAAAATAAGAGTTAATTTACAATGTGTCAGTTAAGTCCCATTACAGTATTAATAGACTTTTAGGTTAAGTTTAGGTTTAGTAGAATACATTTCCACACAGTGCTTTTAAAGTTACTGTACTTATAGTCAGTACAGTATAACGTCTGTTGGGCGAAATACAAAATAAAGGTTTAGCAGATATTAATGTGACAGTAATATGTAGTCTTGCATAGCCACACCTCAGACTGATGGCTGAAGGTCTGGGAGATTTGAATGGTCAAGGACTGCCTACTATGTTATATGACTGATAGGTTAAACAACCAATCATGTTTTGTTTTGTGCTATGACATGTTTATGGGTGTGGTAATGTCCTCAGAATAACAGCTGTAATGCAGCCGGGTTCATTCATGAACATCCTTAAAAGTTTACGACCTCAATGCATCAATATTCAAAATGATTCGTCAGCAAAACACATAGGAATACAGCAGGACATCTATGAAGACGATGTTTGTTCTGAGAATCATTCATTCTTATGGTGGCACATTTCTACATAAAGATCAGGCAGACTAAGAAGCAGACTGGAATTTTCTCTGTTCTATAAAAGCAAGGCTTTGTTGTATTTGTGATGATCCACAAATAAAAAAAAAAACTAGTTTGAAGGATGTCTTTCTCTTATGTTTATTACTAAACAGACAGAATATTTGAAGGGTTTTCACCGCCATTATAAAAAAAACATACATGCGTTTGTCAACATTATATAATAATCCAGCATTTGATATTGATATATACATTTTTGTATACAGCATGGTGTTTTCAGTTTCACAGCTCCAGTCTAGTTGGTTTTGGTTTCGGTTGGTGCTGGGATCGGATGGCGCTGCACGGTAAGTGTTTTATTTATTGTGTACTTGTGTCTTGCGTTCTGTCTCATATTGGTGTTGTGTAGAGCATGTGGCTCTATGTTTACATGTTGGTCGAGTGCTTTAGTGTTGTTTCATGTGAACACACGGTTAATGAGTTCTCTCATTGGCTGCATGTTCTAGTACTGTTTTCACGCGAGTACATAGTTGTGTTGGAATTTGTGTCATGTGCTCTCCTCTCAATTGTCTAGTCCCACCCTGCTTTTTAACCCATTATTAGATAATCCTGTTCACTTTTCTGTAATTAATTATTTCTCCTTTATAGCACCCTCTTGTCTGCTGTCCTGTGCCAGTTTGTCATCGTATATCGTTTTGTCTAGCTTTGTTCAGCCCTGCCTTTCCCAAGTTTGATTTTGTCTTTTGTTAATGTTTTCTCCATCTGGGCTGTTTTTGTTGCTTTTTGTTTTATTTTATAATTAATAAGACCATGCTTTTGTCCCTGCAATTGAGTCCTCATCCTTCCCCAATCTCAACCGTGTCACTGTCATCAATATAAACAAGCTTTTTTGTTTAATCAAACTTGTTTCCAGGTGACCAAGGAAACAAGTCAAGTCAACTGCACACTCAATTTCCAGAAATCCTGTATATTTAAACCAATCAGAGGACAACTGTGGATCTGCTAAAGTGTTTCCAGAAAAGTGTACCAAATGCATCAGATATTTAGCCAAAGGTCCAAGGGCGGTGCTTGCCTTGACGTCTGAGGCTGAGACCAGAAAACATGTAGTTGCAAAACTACTTACAGTCAAAATAAACTCTAAAGGGGACCATCAAAATAGTTAAAGTACTTAAAATTAGTTTAAGTAATGTATTTTATTTAACATTACATTAACATGTGGCATGGTGGCTCAGTGGTTAGCACTGTCACCTCACAGCAAGAAGGTTACTGGTTCGAGTCCCGGCTGGGCCAGTTTGGCATTTTTGTGTGGAGTTTTCATGTTCTCCCCATGTTTGGGTGGGTTTCCTCAAAGTGCTCTGGTTTCCTCCACAGTCTAAAGCCCTGCACTTTAGGTGAATTGGGTTAACAAAATTGGCCATAGTCTATGAGTGTGTGTGTGAATGTGAGAGTGTATGGGTTTCCTAGTACTGGGTTGTGACTGGAAGGGCATCTGCTGTGTAAAACTGTGGTGACCTGAAGAAAAATGAATTACTGAATTACAGCATAACAATGGCTTTAAACCAATACTATTATTTAGTATTCTGCAGTCAAAGGCCTGTGAGTTATCTATGTTTGTGCCAATAAAATGTTATATCATTACATGTAATGAAAAGTTTTTTTTTTCCATGTCCCAAGTTTCTGTGCCTGACGATCGGGTTGTCGTGTCTTAACCTTCGACTACTACCCGTTCCACAATGCACCATCCCCTTACACCTCCCCCTGCAGGTTGTGTCACGTGGCTGTAATGAAAATCAGCACCTCCAAGTCCGAGGTCATGGTGCTCCACCGGATAAAGGTGGTGGTTTGCCATTTCCAGGTTGGAGGAAAGTCAGGTGGAGAACTTCAAGTATCTTGGGGTTTTGTTCATGAGTGAGGGAAGGATGGAACGTGAGGTTGACAGGTGGATCAGTGCAGCAGCAGCAGCAGTTATGCGGTCGATACCGGTCCATTGTGGTAAAGAAGGAGCTGAGCCGATAGGCAAAGCTCTCGATTTAGCGGTCAATCTACGTCCCTACTCTGACCTATGGTCATGAGCTTTGGGTCATGACTGAAAGGACAAGATCTTGGAGACAAGCAGCCGAAATGAGTTTCTTTCGCAGGGTGGCACGGCGCACCCTTATAGATAGAATGAGGAGCTCTGTCACCCGGGAGGAGCTCGGAGTAGAGCCGCTGCTCCTCCACATCGAGAAAAGCCTGCTGAGGTGGCTCAGGCATCTGTGTTCCAGATGCCTCCTGGACTCCTACCTAGGGAGGTGTTCCCGGCATGTCCCACCGGGAGGAGGCCTCAGAGAAGACCCAGGACATGCTGGAGGGATCATGTCTCTCGGCTGGGCTGGGAACGCCTCAGGGTCCTCCAAGAAGAGCAGAAGGAAGTGTCTGGGAAGAGGGAAGTCTGGAGTTCTCCTAAGACTGCTGCCCCTGTGACCTGGCCCTAGATAAGCAGATGAAAATGACATGAGATGAGATGAGAAAAGTGTTTTTTATAAAAAAAGAGTTTTTCTACTTAAAACGGCCTATGTAATGGTGAAATTTCACTTAGACCATGTCAACACCACTCCTATTCAGTATACCTCTTCAAGGCTACTGTTATAAGAATGTGTGCTTTCACTGTTTATATATCTCTCACACCAATTTAAAGCTTTTAAAAACAACATAAAGCTCGAGATTAAAGTTTTTTGAAGATAACAAGAAAATTCTAAAAAACATGTTTCATTTGAACCTCAATTTGTAAACAGAATTATTCAATTGAATAAGGCACCATTTCCTTACGTAACACCTTTATAGCACCAAATGATGCTGGTAAAAGATGCCACATAAGCATTTCCTATTAGCATTCACACAAACACACACAGAAAATGAGTTGGAATTGAGCTTGAGGGCCTTGATCAAGACAGATGAAGGTAAACACAAATTCTATTTCTTGCCTCTGTGCCTGCTTTCTTGTGGGACTTAGCCTGGTGTTGTACAGTCTATAATTTGGTTGAATAGAACTGTGGAAAACAGAAGCCTTGAATATTGCCTGCAACAGTTGCTGGCTGATTAAGGTTGCCAGAGGTGTTGTATCAGAGGACATCACAACATTGTGGGACACTAATTCTCGGCTGATTAGCTTCCAGTGCTCACAGAGAGCAGATTTTCACAGAGACAAAAGCGCAAATCATAACACTGTCACAGGAAATAACACAGAGTTCATTTTGTCGATATATTAGCATGAACCAAAAACACAGGGAGCTACACCTTTGTGCAAGAGCTTTTATCCTAATTTCATTCCTCGCAGATGCGTTAATATTTCCTTCAGAGGATTGGTGAAGATTTTATTGTTTTGAATCTCAATGGCTTGCCATGCTGTCAAAACAGGCTTTCTCCTCATAATAAATGACATAGTTTGTGGCTGATTTCTGAACAGGCCAAATAATAAGAAGCCTGAAGATCTGCGAGACAAAACGCATAACAGCTAATGTGTAAATAGGGCAAACTGGGTGTTCTCAAGGAACGCATTAGCATGAATGCTGGTTTTATTGCTTTCTAGATGAGATAGCTGATAGATTGCTATCATTTCAAACCACACCACTGGAAAGGATAAAAGAAAAGGGGATTCAATGGAAGGAAAGAATGACGCAACACAAGGTGCTGGTGGAAGAAATCTAAGAATCAGGTGTGCTTGTACTGCCACAGTTACTTTGCCAGTTTTTGATTTCTTTTCTGTTGTCAGGATTGCACAGATGCCCTTGCTAGCACATTTTCAATTTTACTGACAATAGCCCTATTTGGACAGAACTTGTTTTCACAAGGACAAAGTAAATTTGCGTTCCACGGATATATTTGATTTTAATCATGTTTGAATTTGCTTTCCCTAACACGAACCTGGTAAAGAATAAAAAATACAGAGGAAATTACCTTCTGTTTTTCTGCCATCCTCTGAGACATCTAATCCCGTCTGAATCCTGCATGATTTGTGAGAGATCTATATTATTATTTTTTTCATGATGCTTCTCATTTATTTTGACCTTCATTAAATTCCAAATAAAGTAAACTTTATACTGCACTACATGGTGAACTGATTCCTGGCACCCTTTGCAATCTTCTTGGTAAACAACTCTTGATTGATGTATTGCTGGCATCACATTTTACATGAAACGAAAACACAGTGGCGCAGCAGGTAGTGCTGTCGCCTCACAGCAAGAAGGTTGCTGGTTCAAGCCTCGGCTAGGTCAGCTGGCATTTCCGTGTGGAGTTTGCATGTTCCTGCTGCGTTCGCTTGGGTTTCCTCTGAGTGCTCCGGCTTCCTTCACAGTCCAAAGACATGCGGTACAGGTGGATTAGGTAGGCTAAATTGTCTGTAGTGTATGAGTGTGAATGCGTGTGTATGGATGTTTCCCAGATATGGGTTGCAGCTGGAAGGGCATCCGCTGCATAAAACATGTGCTGGATAAGTTGGTGGTTCATTCCACTGTGGCGACCCTGGATTAATAAAGGGACTAAGCTGAAAGAAAATGAATGAATGAATGATTCCATCCCTGTCTCTTAATGCAGCAGCAGCATTAGTCAAGATCATCTTCATGAACGGCTTTTCTTGATATCACACATACTGGACTGGTATAATTAAATAACATATTACAAATTATTACGAAGTCTCATTTCTGCTGCTTGAAAAACAAATATGTTGTTATGTTGTTAATTATTCCAGTGTTACAGTTTCACCAGTGAAGATTAATTACTTGAAGAAATCATTACTTTACTAGTTAAACCAATACCTCTGACATATTTAAGCAACTCATTATGCTGCATTACAACTATATTTTTGTCTGCTAAAAGAGTCACTACAGTATGTCAGATTATGCAATATTTGATTCCTTAACCCTTGCCATGTTATGGACAATAAACATGTCACATTACACATTTTGAAGAGCTTTTTTTTCCCTATTTGTCAGTATTTGTGATGTGACGAAACCCTATCCTCTACCCTGTTATCTATCCTCTAACCCACAGGTGCCAAACTCAGTTGCTGGAGGGCCACAGCTCTTAGGTCCAACCTAATTAAACACACCTGATCAGACTAAATGAGTCCTTCGGACTTGTTTGAAACCTTCAGGCAAGACTGTTGAAGCAGGGTTGGAACTAAACTGTGAAGGCCCTCCAAGAATTAAGTTTGACACCCCTGCTCTTAAAAAAATTAACTTTTTTAATTAGAGTATGAATTTTTGCATCTTATTTTTATGCTTTTGTAATATCTGTTCATGCCATAAGTGATATTATTGTTTTGGGGTGGTCCTTCTTTCAAAAAGTCATTTGTTGTAGCAATGCATTTGGATAAATTCAACAATAATTTATCAATACATTAAATAGTTTAGTTTTCCCTGTGAGAACTGGCTGGACTGAAAAACTACAAAAGAACAATGTTGCACAGATGTCATACAGCTTATTAATTTTTTACAGATTTAAGAAAAAAAAAATGTGGCCAATTTGTGTAAAATTGTGAGTTGAATGGTTTGAGTTGAATGGATTGACCATGCATTTCTTGAACATATTTCTTGAACATATTTCTTGAACATATTTTGGTAACACTTTATAATAACTACACACTATTAATCATTTATTAAGCATTAGCAAATAGTGAATTATTTGTTAAGCATTAGCTCTATATTAATAAGTGTTAGTAAGCAGTTTATAACTGCAGCTACAAATGCTGTATTCTTGACTTATAAGCACATGTATAATGTGCTTAATACTTGTACTTTCATAATTAGTTAATGATTTATTTTTCATTACTAAATTAAGTATCGCATTATTTACAAACCAGTTGTATTTAAGAGTAGTTGAGGTTTTTTAGGATCATTCAGAATGAGTTAGTAAATGATTAATAAACGATTAAAACGTTTATATATCTTATTATTCAGGCATATATTAAGGGTTACTATGTATGTTAATAAATGCTTAAATAACTCAACTTCATCTAGTTTTGTGAGCTAATCTAAAGTGAGGACTGTTTATGCTTTATAAATCCCTTATAAATGACAAATAAAGGCTCAGTTAAATTCTAAACAGGAAAAAATGACATTATTCATTCCTTTTCATTTAAAGATCCACAAATAAAACTGTACTTCAAATGAAAAATAAATCTTTGCAACCTTATCTAAAATAAAATAACTGTAGAGTTTAAACATTGTATCTTATTATGTTGTTAAATTATTATATTGTTGTTGTTGTTTTGTCCAGTTTTATGTCGTATTTTGACACTCCTGTTATTTGGCAATGTTTAAACTTTACAGTAATTTTATTTTTTAGAAAAGATTGCAAAGATTATTGTTAATTTGATTCTGAGCCATTAATTGTCATTTATAAAGGATTTATAAAGCATAAATATTCCTAACTTTAGATTAGGTCACAAAATTGCATGAAGTTGAGTTAATAAAGCATTTATTAACATATAAATTAACTATTAGTATATGCCTGAATAATAAGATATATAAATGTTGATTTCAATAGTTTATTAATCATTTATTAACTCATTCTGAATTATCCTAAAAACCCTCAACTACTCATACAAATGGTTTGTAAATAATGCAATACTTAACTTAGTAATGAAAAATAAATCATTAACTAAGTATGAAAATACAATTAATAAGCACATTATACATGTGCTTATAAGTCAAGAATACAGCATTTGTATCTGCAGTTATAAACTGCTTACTAACGCTTATTAATGTTAACGCTTATTAATGCTAATGCTTAATAAATTATTTATAGTGTGTAGTTGTTATAAAGTGTTACCCATATTTTTTACTCTGGATCACAAAACCAATCATTCGTGTCATTTAATTATTTATTTTAATTGAGATTTATTTACAATGTATTTTGGACTTTTGCCAAAAATCTACTGGCATATTTGCCTGAAAAATAATTCTAACAGTTCAGGAGTCAAAAAATAGTATGTTTTTAATAACAATACAGCACATAAAAAACAAACAAACAAGCAAACCTATAATTTGGTTTTGCATATCATCTGAATGGTGGGATGGTGGCTCAGTGGTTAGCACTGTCGCCTCACAGAAACAAGGTCACTTGTTCGAGTCCCAGCTGGGCTAGTCTGGATTTGTATGTTCTCTCCATGTTGGCATGGGTGAATTGAATAAACTAAATTTGTCGTAGTGTATGAGTGTGTTTGTGAATGAAAGTGTGGGAGTTTTCCAGTACTGCGTTGTGGCTGGAAGGGCATCCTCTGCATAAAACACATGGTGGAATAGTTGGCGGTTTATTCCACTGTGGTGACCCCTGATGAACGAGGCACTAAGCTGAATTTTCTAAGCACTAAGCTGAATTTCATTACAAGTTTTTACCCCAGGTGGAGAAGTTTAAGTATCTTGGGGTTTTGTTCATGAGTGAGGGAAGGATGGACCTTGAGTTTGACAGGTGGATCAGTGCAGCGGCAGCAGTAATGTGGTCGATGTACCGGTCCGTTGTGTTAAAGAAGGAGCTGAGCGAAAGGCAAAGCTTTTGATTTACTGATCAATCTACGTCCCCATACTGCAATGTGGCTGGAAGGGCATCCTCTGTATAAAACACATGGTGGAATAGTTAGGGGTTTATTCCCCTGTGGTGACCCTTGATGAATCAGGCACAAAGCTGAAGGAAAATGAATGAAGGATTGAATATCATTAAGATAAAATGCTAAGCTAAAATGCAAAAAATATCAACTGATTTTTTTAAAGGGTCATAAAACACCAAAATGCTTTTGGAGATGTTGACAGTCATTTATATGTTCCACATTGGTAAAAACACCATTAAAAATTAGTTGTTTTTGCATTGTTCGTTCATTGTTCGTCTCAAATTCATTCTTCTGGTTTAAAAAGAAATTTTGAAGCAACGTCACGGCAATAAATTCCAGCGTGAAGATTGGCTGTCTGTACTGGCCAGTACAAAATGCAGTCTTTGAGTTTTCAGCACATCTGTTCATTAACTCATGAGAAAGACTTGGTTCAAGCCAATCAGCGTGTACTATTGTGAACTAGATGCAACTTCATTAATATGCATGAAATAGCTTTAATGAGTCCTTTTACCTGTTACAGTGTTCAGAGAGACGCCACATTGTGTAGCCAACCATAATTCGAACAAGTAGAAGAAGAAGAATTGTTTGGAGACATGGGTCATCAGTATTACATTTATAAATGTGCCGCAACAAAGGTTTTGGTTCCATTTCCCCATGATGAGAGCGCAGCTCACGAGTGGATTACAGTGGTCTGCTAACATGCGACAAAAATATGTTTGTAGAGGAACATTTTTTACCCGAGTGCCTTTCGAATCTGGAAATGGTGAAATCCAGATTTGCCACTTGTCTCCTTTTAAAAAATGACGTGGTTCCAGCTAGTGTTGACTGTCCTGTCTCTATGGATTTGGTAAGTGTGTGATCAATGTTCTTGGTTTTTGTTTATTCAGATGGCAAATTTAGGTAGCATCGTCAGCAGTACTCTTTCAGTTTTTAAAGACATACCTTAGTCAAAATGATTAAGTTACTAGTTTATATTAATATCACTATTATGGACTAAAAATCCTCCACTTCCACACACCTCCTAGATCTGCTGTAAATGCTGCTCTTCGAATCACTATCTCCCCTGCGTCTGTTTTAGTGTGGCTGCTGTGAAATTCAGCTATAGTGCAACTTCCCTTTTCATGCAAACCCCTCCCTCTTTCACCACTCCCACCTAAACCATGCTGGACTCACCCACTTTCCTAAATTTTTTTAAGGGCCGGGGGGGTTTAATGGCCCTTTAAAAGAGAAAAAATGCAAGATCGCTATTTATGTTCAGCTCTGCTATGTAGAAAAACACAGCCCCCCTCCAAACATTTCTCATCTGATCTAAGCAAGTCCCATAGATGACCTGTTTTGATCTCAAAAAGATTGATTTTCACCAAAGTTTGTGGATCTATTTTCGTTTATTTCCCATGAAAGTAACTGCATTTCCTAATATGTATTACCTTAAAGTCCTGAAAGTTTATGATTCTCTCTTTTCTGAGGGATAATGTGTGCTTTCTGAATAATGAGTGTGGACTTCAAAGACCTTTTTCAGTTGAGACGAGACGTCTTGACTCGGGAGATATAAGCAAGACACATCAGAGAGTGAAAGAACATACCTTCAGTTTTAATAAGGACCACAAGGACACAAGCACAACAATAAAGTCAACAGAGTCGTGGCGATAGAATCAGACAAACAGCGCTGTCACAAATTAAAACAAGCTCTCCTTGCTTTCATTTAAGAGAGGACATGACATGAACGAGGGCTTCTGCGTTAGTTCAGAAGATCCTCTCTTTCAAACAAAGCAGAGGACATTTCAGCTGGTCAGGGGATGTATGCTCGAATGTAGAATGAGAGTGGCAGGCAATTACAGCTCAAAGAGGTAGACACGAAGACCACCTTAATTAGCTGTCCCACAGACCACATACAGATACAGACGTTGAGACAGACTGCACTAATGACAGCAAAAAGCATGGAGTTGCCTCAAAGAGGAGCTCTTCAAAGAAGCCACGCTACACATTAGCTGCTATACCATGTTCAGACCATGTTCACTCAGTTAACATATTGGGGATTAACATGGAGGACACAAGATGAATCCATGCGAACTGTGGAATTTAACGTCTTTTCAAATGTGTAGTATTCTACTGAAGACAACAACTAACACTGCATCTGCAATATCCCACATACCTGTAGATATACAGGGGTTGGACAATGAAACTAAAGCACTGGCCAATTTAGTGTTGGAGGATGGCTAAATTTGACCACCCTAGTGGCCAATCTTTATTGATACTACATTCTACCAGTAAGAGCAGAGTGTGAAGATTTAATTAGCAGAGCAATATCACAGTATTGCTTAAAATATTGCAAAGCACACAACATTATGAGTGATATATCAGAGTTCAAGATGACAAATTGTTGGTGCGCATCTCACTGCCGCATTTATGACCAAGGCTGCAAGTCTTTGTGATGTATCAAGAAGCCAAGCCAAAAAAAAAACAAAACATAAAACCACAGCTGCCCAACTCACTTCAGAATTAAATGTGCACCTCAACTCTCCTGTTTCCACTAAAACCGTTCATCGGGAGGTCAATATGCATGGCAGGGCAGCTACAGTCAAACCTTTGGTCTTGTGCCAATGCCAAACATCTGTTTTACTGGTGTCAGCAGATAAAATCCAAATCCTGGGTTGTGGACAATGTGAAACATGCATTGTTCTCTGATGAGTTCACCTTCACTGTCTTTCCTACATCCAGGAGAGTTACGGTGTGGAGGAGCCCCAAAGAAGCGTACCACCCAGACTGTTGCATGCATGAAGCATGGGAGTAGATCAGTGATAATTTCGGTTAAAAATCATAGTATATGAGGCCCAATAATTGTGCTAGATGAGCATGTGACTGCCAAGGACTACCATGTGCAATGCCATGTATCAATTTGATAATGCACTAATACACACAACAAGACTGGTGACAGAGTGCTTTGATGAACGTGAAAGTGAACATCTTCCATGGTCTGCAGAGTAAACCGATCTAAATATTATTGAGCAACTTTCTAGTTCTGCTTTTATAATGACATTGCATATGTCATTAAATACAGAAAGCAACAATTGGTTGAGAAACATCAAGACATGCAAAAACACAACAGGAAATTAAGAAAAAAATTATATAAGCTGACAGTGACTATTGGAACAGACAAAGACTGAATCCGGCACTAAGGGTGTTTTGCTGTTAATAGTATTGCATTATTTTACAAACAAACAAATGAGCAAGCATGCAAACAAACAAACATATAAAAATAACAAATAAACTGTCTGCTTTAAAAAAGCACATAAATCACAAATCTAGAGTTTTTTATGCAATTTAATATATTTTTTATTATTAATGAAGAAATAAAGACATTAAAAAAACTAAGAAAAAAAACTTAAAAGAAAAATAGTTAAATGGCATTAGCAATAAAATGAAGTACCATAACATGTACTCGAAATATCAATACATACTCTGATAAAGGTTTGGAACAGTATTTTGAGTAAGCAACAGACTTTAAGAGAACTATTCATGGTGATCATGGAGGAGTGGAACATGAGACTGATTCCTGTGACACTCCAGGGACAGACGATCTTCGCTGAGGCCAGCTTCCAGCCTCCGCTGCTGAGACTGCAGCTCTGCACAAGACGTTTGGCCAGCGGAGAAATTAAAATGATCGTGCCCAACTGAGTCTGGTTTCTCTCAAGGTTTTTTTTTCTTCACTTCCGCCATTAGTGAAGTTTTTTTTTCCCTCTCCGCTGTCGCCACTGGCTTGCATGGTTCGGGATCTATAGAGCTGCGCATCGTTGGATTTGCTCTTCAGTGTTTGGACTCTCAGTAGTGATTATTAAACCACACTGAACTGAGCTCAACTGAACTGAACTTAAACACTAAAAACTGAACTACACTGTTCCAATTTACTATGACCTTTTCTGTGAAGCTGCTTTGACACAATCTACATTGTATAAGCGCTATACAAATAAAGGTGAATTGAATTGATTTGAACTATTTCTTTAAAACAAACTATACTTTTAAAGAAACACTACAAATCAAGTAGTCTATATTTAATTGATAAATATAAAAGTAGGTTTCATTTAGAGCGTTTATTACCCAATGGTGTTGTTAAATTCAACTTCTTTATTTTGGCCTTGGAGAAATGTAAATATTTGAAGCAGTACATTCTGCATGCCTGAAGGTCTCCATGACCACAAGCTCCCAGGTCTCCATGTTCACACAAACATTTTGATTGATTCAACTAAAGCAAATACTTCATCCCCAAAGGAAAGGGCTGCATATTAATAATCGGTGTCTGCCATGTGTTAAGTACTACAGCAATACTTGTTTTTGACAGCTACCCGGCATTTACTGGAATAATATCACCTGTAACCTATACCCGCTACTCACATTTTGTAAATAACACCAGGCCTGCTGTTAAATGATAGTTTTATTGCAGAAATGGATTTCTGAAATGTTTCTCTCTCTCTCTCTTTCTTGCTTACAGATATCCTCGTCTACCTCCACACCTTCATCTTCTATAGAAACTATGGGGCTGCTTGCTAATTAGCTTCACCTCGGATGCCTTGTTGTCTTTGGAGGTGTGTTTAGTGTTATTTCAAGTACTAATGTGTGTGTTTACATTTCTCACATGGATTCCATTTTGTCTGTAAGCTGACAGGAGTTTTATCCAACTTTATTTGAGGGATTTTAGGGAATTACTGGAAATCGAGGCTGAAAAAATAAAGAAAAAGCCGGTAAATTGGGCTGTTTAGTATGATGTACTTATAGATTAATCCCAACCGACCCATCCAACACCAGCTCATTGCATGCTTCAGTCTACAATTTTGTGAAACATACTTCAATGCGTTTAATTGGTATATCAACATTTGTTCATTTTCCCTCTAAATAAACACCACAATACAACTTCATTCAGTCATTCATTTTCTTTTCGGCTTAGTCGCTTTATTAATCAGAGGTCGCCACAGCAGCATGAACTGCAAACCTATCCAGCATATGTTTTTCGCATCGAACGACCTTTCAGGTGCAACCCATCGCTGGTAAACACAATACAACTTAAAAGTGTTTATTATTTGAATATGTTTACCTCGCCTATCTCATATGGACAAATTTTCTGGTCTGGTCAGTGTTTCTAAAAGTGTTGCTAAAGAGGAAAACCTGATATGTTTATTCATATATTTTTCTGATTAGCAACAGTATATGCTGTCGGGAATGAAAGTCATACATGATAAGAAGAGAGAGTAAATTGAGACTTAAGTTTTGTCATATTATGCTTCCGAGAATAATTAGTGGATCCTGTATCCTGTTGAGCTTTCAACAGTGAGTGTGTCCACGCACAGTATCCCACAAATTATGCTTAATAAAAAGACACCATGTAAGGTCATGTAAACACTTGAACTGTTATTGATCAGTGGGTAAAATTCAAAAACAAAAAAAACAAGGTATGATTGGCACATGTACATTTTTTGAAAGACATCTTGAAAGGTCTATAAACAAGCATGCTTTCTCTATTTAATTGTTTTTTACGTATTTTTTACTTTTTTATTATCTTTACTATTTCTTTGAACAATCTAATTTACTACATATGTTTAAGGCCTGACATCAATTCTAAATGAACTAACTTATTGATTGATTGATATTTCATATAAACCAATGCATAATTTTCCATGTATTAAAGCTATACACTCACCGGCCACTTTATTAGGTACACCTGACTAATACGGGGTGGTTGGACAACACTTTGCCTTCACAACTGCCTTAATCCTTCGTGGCATAGATTCTACAAGGTACTGGAAATATTCCTCAGAGATTTTGCTCTATATTGACATGACAGCATCACGCAGTTGCTGAAGCTTTGTCAGCTGCACAACCATGATGCAGATCTCCAGTTCCACCACATCCCAAAGGTGGCCTATTGGATTGAGATCTGGTGACTGTGGAGGCCATTTGAGTACAGTGAACTCGTTGTCATGTTCAAGAAACCAGTCTGAGATGATTTGTGCTTTATGACATGGCGCATTATCCTGCAGAAGATGGGTACACTCTGGTCATAAAGGGATAGACATGGTCAGCAGCAATACTCAGGTAGGCTGTGGCGTTGACAAATTCTGACCAAACTCTGACCTTATCATCTAAATGTCGCAGCAGAAATTGAGACTCATCAGACCAGGCAACGTTTTTCCAATCTTCTATTGTCCAATTTTGGTGAGCCAGTGCAAATTGTAGCCTCAGTTTTTTGATTTTAGCTGACTGGAGTGGCACCTGTTGTGGTCTTCTGCTGCTGTAGCCCATCCACCTCAAGGTTTGATTTGTTGTGTGTTCAGAGATGTTCTTCTGCATACCTCAGTTGTAACGAGTGGTTATTCGAGTTACTGTTGCCTTTCTATAAGCTGGAACCAGTCTGGCCATTCTCCTCTGATCTCTGGCATCAATAAGGCATTTGCATGCACAGAACTGCCGCTCACTGGATATTTTCTCTTTTTCGGACCATTCTCTGTAAACGCTAGAGATGGTTGTGCGTGAAAATCCCAGTAGATTGGCAGTTTCTGAAATATTAAGACCAGCCCATCTGACATCAACAACCATGCCACGTTCTGTGTCACTTAAATCACCTTTCTTCCCCATTCTGAGCAGATTGTCTCATGATAAGACAGACTGTCTTATCAGTAGTTTATGGAGTAAAGCAAAACATAGGTTTTACTCACACACACAAAGCATAAATCTTGTAAAAACAAATATAAATTCTATACATTTTACAGAATAGTCTTTTGAGCTATGATGAAATGAAATCCCTTCTAAACAGAATCACTTACTTGCTTAAGTCATTAATACAGCTAAGCTCAAGCACCAGATTACAAACAACTAGTATTAGTTGATATCACGGGTCTGTAGAGCACTTGATAATTATATCCTCTCCTCTTGGAATACAAGTTGGTCCATTAAAGTCTTGAGGAGAATAGAGAGGGATCGGGCTTTCACTGAGACTTAGCCTTGCCTCTTCAGCACTCTGCCAGGAAAGCTAATTATACTGGTGAGAAGGTAAGACTCTGTAAAAGGACCTTGGGGGAACAAATTGGTCTAAAGAAACTAGCAATTTAATGTGGATTTCTCAAGAAGAAAGAACAGTTAAAATATTGATTGCTTTAAGTACAATCTGGCCCACCGAGATGGACATTTTTTTTTCTAGTGAGAAAATGACTAAAGGCTGTGCAGGTTCGGCATTCTTATAGGATTATTACAAAGCACACTGTGCAACATAAAGCTAATAAACTTGGATACAATATGTATGCACACTGTAAAATGATGACATCCGTTGAATCATAACTTACTGTATGACTCAAGACATATGAAATTTTATCTGCGTGGTACTCAAATGAAGCAATGTAAACCATGCTATAGGCAAAAGAGTGGTATGACATCAAACCAGCAAGAAAAATCTGAGGAAAGAAACCATTTTTCCTATGGACTTTATAACTATGTAAATATTATAAACTAAAACAAGTTTTTTTGTTGTTTTATTTTGTTGACCTATGTACGTCAATAATATATTAAGAAATAAGCAATTTTCACTAGTGAGATGGAACTGTTGTGTGTATTATTAGATTGGACAGAGCAGCATTATAACATAACCTTACAATGTATTTTGTATGATGAAACGCCACTTTAGTATGATGATCACACTGCTCTTTTGCTCTTAGATCTTACAGCTGCTTTTGATACAGTAGACCATAAGATATTCGTTTTTCGTTTAGAGCACTGTGTTGGTATTAAGGGTATTGCCTTGGAATGGTTTTGGTCATATTTATCTGACAGAAGCTTCTCTGTTCGCCTAGGGGAGTTTATGTCCTCGTCAGTCTCTCATGTGGAGTACCTCAGGGTTCCATTCTTGGACCTATTCTGTTTTCCTTATATCTGCTTCCGTTAGGATCAATTTGTAGAAAGTATAGGATTTCATTTCATCTTTATGCAGATGATGCACAGCTTTATTTGCCCTTAAAACGGAAAGATGCTGGGTCCACAACACCATTGTTGGACTGTCTTAAAGACATTAAATCTTGGTTGGCACTAAATTTTTTAATGTGCAATGAAGAAAAGACAGAAGTGGTGGTATTTGGATCCGGAGGAACTCAGGATTATCTGGAGCTTGGTGTGTTAAACCATTTTGTAAAATCTAATGTAAAAAACCTGGGTGTTATTATGGATGGTGACTTCAAACTGGATAAACAGATTAATTCGGAAATTAAAGCTATTTTTTTTCCAGTTGCGGTAATTATCCAAATATTTTTATCTCGACTCTGCTAGATTATTGTAATACCCTCTATGTGGATGTTAGCCATACCTCCATTACTCGTCTGCAAAGGGTGCAGAATGCTGCTGCTCATTTGCTGACGGGGACACGCAAACGGGAGCACATTACATCATTACTGGCTTCTCTTCATTGGCTTCCTGTACAGTTTAGGATACATTTTAAGATTCTAGTTTTGATGTTTAAATGCCTAAATGGACTAGCACCAAGATATTGGATCCTCACTAATCCAATTGTACACTCCATCAAGGGCACTTCGATATGCTGATCAACTTCTTTTGGCTGTTCCACGTGCAAGGTTAAAAACCAGGGGGGACCCTGCATTTGAAGTGGTGGCCACCAAACTTTGGAATAATTTGCCTCCCCATGTTAGGCAGGCCGCAACCCTTTCTGTTTTTAAATCTAGTCTTAAAACTCATTTTTACTCTTTGGCTTTTAATACCATATGAGAGTCATGTGTCTGTTGTATTTGTCCTTTGTTTTAGATGGTGTATGTGCCCAATTGTTGTTTGACTTTGACTTTGACTTGACTTGACTTGATCTGAGGCTTCCAGTTTTACTCATACTACCATGATAAAAAGTTTTGAATACTGTACGTTAACTCATGAACATGATTTCTCCAGGAGTCCCATAGGATGTAATGAAGACTATACAACTCCCATTCTTCCACACTCAGTCATGCCGTCATCAAAATATGCCTCAGTTTGTTGTGAATATGTGCTTTATAGTGATGGTAATTGATTAAGGTACACACTGTAACTTGACAGTACTTGAGCCTTTTGTTGTACATAAACATAAATATAAACCACAGGCTTGCACATCAAAAGTCCTAACTAGTTACTTATCAGAAAAATACGTTTTATAAAACACACAAAACAGTTCATGCTTTTTGATATCGATGTGTCTAATTTATGTTGTTGAGCAAAATTTTACAGATGAACAGAAAAAAAGGAAAAAAAACATTCTAAAAGTAAGTAATGTTCATTTATATAGCACATTTATATTGTACCAGAATACACCTAAAGTGCTTTACAATCATAGAGAAACATTCTCAGTGTACTATTGTATGGTGCAGAACGCTGAAAACACGACCTCAGCCATTGATTGATGTGTTTTTTTATATCAAGTGTCTGAGCAGGATTTTCAAAATCCTCTGGCCAAACATGATATACATTAAAGAAATTTACAGAAGGACAGAAATATCTACAATGCTCAATACAGTCCAGGATGGTAAATATGGAGGATAGAGGTGGGTGGGGCTAGAGCTGTAATCAGGCCATAAAATTTAGGGCCGACAGGGCCCGAGCACGACAGAATTCGGCCCGAGCCCGACAAGTACATTAAACAACTCTTTCTTAAAAACGGAGCTGTGTGCATGTGCACATTTGATCAAGTCTGGCTGCAAATGAGTTTGTTTATACATATTTTAACATCATTTATTCATAACAAACATACATTATATGCCACTTGGAAGTTGGAACAAAGAAATAAAATAAGTTTTCTGTAACATTGTAACATCTCAGCACTCTGAATAGGCCTAGGTACAAACACGTAGCCATTAAATTGGCCAACACACCAGTAAAAATAAGGCTTTCTTAACAAATTAATTTAAAATAAATTCTAAATTATGACTGGTATTTGGCAAAAACGAAATTAAGATAAAGGCTCTGCAGGATTTTTTTCTCCACTTCTCTTCACAATCCAACCATAAGGCGACGGTGAAGCTGAATAATAAAAGAATAATGCCAATATTAGCCTATATACTCTGTCTATATTATGCATTTATGATTTAATTAATATTTAGTTATAATTTGAATATCCTTTACTCACCAAGATTAGGCTTTATAAACGTGTTTTTGTGGAGAAACATTTTTCTGTAGAAGGCTTTAGCGCGGTCTTGCGCTCACTGATGGTGCATCCAGCAGCACCCTTTCACTGCTGCTGCTACTGGCTGGGATGCATAGTACTGATCTGGCTAATTTTGCAAGTTTTGTGTAGGATTGTTTGTTCATCTTCTTCCACCAGCTAAGAACATCCATTTCATTTTTCATGACAGAGGTTTCAGTGTAGCAATTGACCTCGTCATTTTCCCTACCAGCTTGCTGTACATTTTCCGACTCCGCAAAATTCACTGTTTTTGACTTCTCCGTCATCATTTGTTTCACATTTGCAGTGATGGGTTTTGATGTTATACCAAACGATTTGATTGCTTTCTCGTGCTAATCGAAATGCATCACTTGACCGTTCATTTACCGTACACACCAGAGCGCGAGCACAAGCCCAAGCCCGAGCCCAACCCTGCCTAAAATGATTAAAAATCAAGCCGGAACCCGTTGGGTCCCGTCAGGTTCCTTCGGGTTCAGGCAAAGATCTTCAGCTCTAGCTGGGGCACATCTGCCACATTCCCTTCAACTCTTTGTCAAGAATTGGCTTGCGATGCACCTCAATGGGGGAAACCAAACCATGGGCACCCAAATGAACTTCGCACTTGATTTTGACTTAAAAGCAACTGACTTGAGACTTGACTTTAAGTAATTGATTTGAAAATGACTGAAACTAATAATAATAACAGACAGGAAATTTATTTTAAAAAGTCATTCTTGTGGCATCAACACCCCTGATGGCAAATCAGCATCTGTGCCTTTAGCTCTGCACAACTGAAACAGTGCCCAACATAGCAGACAGTAGTCAAGCTCCACAAGTGGTGTCTTTTGGCTTTAATGACTTGGAATTGGACCGTCCAAATAAAAAAAGATGTGCCAGATGGAAAGTATGCAACGCAAGAATATCTGACGTAATAAGTACAATGAGAAATGACTTGACTCTTACTTGACTTGCCTAATTTGTCTGAACTGTGACTTGAGACTTGATTCGAGACTTGCTTAGATTTAATCATGTGTGACTTCTCCCCACCTACAGTAATCTGTGTAGCTAGTAAACATATTTTTAAAAATGCTAATTGGCTAGTATTTTCCTGTAAAACCACTATTTTGTAAGGGTATACAGGGAATAATGTGAAAAAGAGAAATTATCCAGTGTGGTGAGTGGAAGTAGTTGTGGGTGAAAAGGTCTAGTTGAAGCCAGAGGTCAGATGAGGGTTGCCAGATGGGTTTGAGCTGAGGTAAAAATAACTCAAATAGCAACTTGTTGCAGCCGAGGTCTACAGAGGAGCATCTCTGAACACACAACACATCAAATCTTGAAGCAAATGAGCTTCAGGAGCAGAAGAAGAGCACAGCGGTGACACTCCTGTCAGCTAAGAACAGCAAAAAGAGATTTCAGACAGACTATACAAAAACTTTTCTGGACTTTTTGGATTTCTGCTGCAACGTTCAGATAGTAGGGTCAGAATGTCATGTAAGCAACATAAAAGCATGAATCCATCCGGCCTTTTGCAATGGTTGGTGTTGCTATTATTGGTGTGAAGGAGGGTATTTTCTTGGCACATTTTAGGACCCTTAGTACAAATTGAGCACTGCTTGAAAGCCACAATCTACCTCAGTATTGTTTCTGACCATGTCCATCCCTTTTTGACCAGTCTTCTCATCTTTTGATGGCTACACCAAGATTCTCTCATTATTTACTCATTTTCCACAGTTTTTTTTTTGTACTGTTGAACTCAAAAGGAAGTTAATTTGAAGATTGTTGGAATGTCTGTAACCATCGATATCCATAAGCATATAGTATGGAAGTCAAAGGTTACAGTCTTTTAATATTCTACATAATATCTGTGTGTTAAACAGAATAAAGTGACATATATATTGTGGTGAACTATGTCTTTAAGGCACATCTGGAGGAAAAAACATAGTATAACTGACAACTATAACCGACAATTTAAACTCAAATGAAATGCACTTGTTTCTCAGTGAAGTGGAGGTTGTGTGAAGGAGAATCATTTGTATGGAGGTTCAGCCCTAACTTTACCACTTCATCACCATGTCCTTCAGCGGGGTGTTTAAATGTTGCTCTAGGGGGGTGTTAGTGTACTGATGAAAGGTAAAGATGAAAAGCTGCACATAACTGAAGTTCACATGACAGCTGATTACAGGATTTTTCGTACAACCATGTCCCTTTAAGGCACACCAGTCCATTCAGCAGCGATATTTCTAATGCCTCCAGGCAGCTGTACAGGAAGAAGTACAGCTCATATCTACTTTATCTGCATTACTGGAGGTTGAAACTATATTTCCAAATTCTGGATGATTCAAAAAAAAAATGTATACATGAATATGTAATATACAGTGTTTCATCTAGGATTTTTTCAGATGTGGTGGCAGGTCTTTTAGACAGATCTTCCAACTACCTATGGCGTTATTCCAGTGACAAATGTTGTGAGCACAGTATTACAAGTTGAGATCGTATTCTTGTAATACGAGCATGCAAATCTCATTGCTTGTTTATTGATTTCCTCTGTTTGTGCACAACTTCTTGCACACCCTCAAATATACGCTGCTCAAGTGGAGATTTACTCGTGCGCTCTCAAATAAACACTGCTGAAGTGTGATTTAGTGCGTTTATGTAAAAAGTATGTCTCTAACAGCTAATAATTCTGACGTCAACTGTATATATATATATATATATATATATATATATATATATATATATATATATATATATATATATATATATATATATATATATATATATATATATAGGCTAGAACAGTTAATGCATGATTAGTGACCACATTCATATTGTTCATCAGAGATAGAGTTAGCTTGAACTTAAACAACCTGAAATAAATCAACACACACTCATAGACTACGGCCAATTTTATTTTACCCAATTCACCTATAGCGCAAGTCTTTGGTTTGTGGGGGAAATCGGTGCACCCGGAGAAAACTCGCGTCAACACGGGGAGAACATACAACCTCCACACAGAAATGCCAACTACACTGAAAATTGCAGTGTTATTTCAACTCTTTCAGAGGTAAAAACAACTACAAATGAGTGAACATATTGTTCGAATATTTAAAATAACACTCTTGAGAGAGTCACTTGTACAAAACTACAAATGAGTTATAGTTACACTGTATCAAGTTAGAAAAATAACTCTGGTCTACACTACTGGGAATTGATTGTCCCCTGACTGTAGTGTAAAGAGTGTAAAAATTCAAGAATTTAACTAAATATTACTTGGTAAATATTACAATACTCATGATTGATAGTTAAAATAACTTACATAAGACAATTCTTTAAGAATGATAGAAAAAAAATCTGAATTACAATTATGTTATTAATCATTTGTATTACTTGACAGCCAGCACTACTAATTTACACTTTTTACAAATTAACTTTTTAAGACTTTAAACAATTCTAAAAATGGCATGACTTTCTTGTTCAATTAGCATATTTGATCAAATGAATTCAAATGAATGAGATCAAATGAATTCCCGGATGTTGTAAATAACTCCATCAAGTGTTAGTTTCCTGTAATTCCTTGATTTTACACTGGATCAAATGAGCTTTGAACACTGATTGTGTTAATTTATCAAAATCTAACTCTACAATATCAACAAGGGGTTTTAAAAATTAATAATTTTTTCGGTGCACCGTGATGCAGACACAGACAATTCGGTATCGGTAATGCATTATTACATACTGACGTCATTTATCTCATATCTGCTGTATTGCGGTAGCTTACTATGGCAAGGGAGGAGAGCGGGAGTAATAAAAACACTCCAACTACTTAAAAATGCAGAAACTCTGCACAATTCACTGCGTGTGTGTTTGCAGGACAGTCTTTCACTGACACTGTAGTTACAGCAGCAGAAAATGTCTCTCTCGATCTTTGACCAGCTAGTGTGAGGTAACTTTTCCTCTCCTCTCGGCTGTTACAGCAATACTTGTTCATCCAGACACGAGCGCATGTCTCCATAGCGAGTTTTGTCCTCCATGTCTATCATGGATCAGCTGTGATCGCGGCTGCCGTTTATCAGTGTTTATCATCGGTGAACAGCACCAGAGCCAATCGTAGCCCTTTCTGTTGAGCAATCATTGGGATGTAAGAACTCGCTCAACAATGCTCAGAAAGCGAGCGGTATAATATTTACATTTGTTTCTTTGCTATGAATGCTCATGTTGTTCTGAGCATGTACTTGAGTTTTTAAAGGTATGGTTCATATATATAAATATAACTGTTTAATGGACAAAATTGGATTAAAAATAATATATAAATATAAATATATTTATACTTTTAATACAAGAATAGTGGTGCTGGGATGTAAAATATAAAATTGTGTATGGAAAGCATCGTCAATGCACCAAGATATCGAACTGAACCAAATTGATGGCATGATAACCGTAACTGAACCGAACAGTGACACCAGTGTAGGTTCACCTCTAATGTAAACACTTAACTCTAAAATACTTTAACTCTGAGAATTTAACACTGATGAATTTGCTGTGTGGCCCAGCCGGGTCGCAAACCAGTGACCTTCTTGCTGTGAGGCAACAGTGCTAACCACTGAGCCACCGTTCTGCCCCAGGTTGAGGATTTTGAATAGCATTTATTAGGGACCGAGCACTGAAACGGTGCGTAGGCCCTATTGGAATTGCTCCATTTATTCTTCTTCTTCATCCTCTTCTCCAGAATGAATCTCGATTTTGAGGGTCTAAACATGCTCGAGAACTCACGAAACTTTGCACACGCCCCAGAAGTGGTGAAAATTTACGTTTGTTATAGGTTTCGGAAGTGGGTGTGGCAAAAGGGCTCGACAGCGCCACCTATGCACATTTGACAGAATGGCCCCCAGGTTACTATCCATGCACATGTACGAAAATTGGCACACACCTGCAAAAACATGCCAAAAACTACAAAAAAAAAAGTCTCTTGGAGCGAAATCTCAAACCCAACTGGAAATGGGATATATTTAAGTTCCTCTGATGAAAAAAGTGCAGTTTTTACCATTTCCAGGCATTGTATTTTAATAAACTCCTCCTTGGGACAAACCTCAGTGTTTCGCCATGGAAGAGGAAGTACTTATAACTCAACCACACAATGTCCGATCTGCCTGAAAGTTTACATGGTTGATAAAATTCCTCTCCTGAAGAAATTTACATGCGAATTTTAAGTCACAATTATAGCGGCACCTGCTGAAAGAAGGATGTTTGCCATAAATCTGTGATTTTTCTCAGGTTTTTTAATATATATCGGCTTAAATTTTTATTGTCCACTGTTCTCTGTCATCCTATGGTCAGCAAGCGGTGGTGAGCCCGGGTGTAAGAGCCCCTTTCATCAATATATATATATATATTTTTTTATTTTTTTATTTATTTATTTTTTTGTCTCATATATTATACCATCTATCTTTATACTTACAAAACAAATGATTTTGTTGCTCCAGACTTTATTAAAATGTCTTTATATATGTTAATACAATGAAAAAAGGTCTCAGAATGAAGGAAGGATGAGTTTACAATGATAGATTTTTCATTCTGAGGTCAACTAACCCTTTACAGTTAACACAAATTGCCACAGTTTACTCAGTCTCACGTTTTTACAAACATGCCTGACCTTCTTTCTTTCTTCAGAAATTTAAAATAATTAACAGCTCACTGTTATAGACACAACTGCAATAGAGGGCTGCAGCTGTGACGTCAAAAGCCAGGAGACAAATTTGCTGCTGGTTCTAAGATGTGTGTATGGGTTTTAATACCAAGGTTTTCAATTTATGATTAAAAAGTACATGCTTTATGAAGTAACTGATTAGGGTAACAGGGGTAAATATAAAAATTATAATTGTGTAATTCCCCACAGACTTCACTTTGCTCATGACTTATAATAATAAACATCTTGGTGTTTCCATCAAGCATTTTTTAAGCAATAACACAAAATGTGCATAAAATTGGTGGATGCAAACAGCTATTGACATCCATGGCATTAAAAATGTATAAAATCTATGTTCTAATGGAATAGAATTGTCAAGAATCCTTCCGGACCATCAGATTAATTCACCGCACATGCACAGCCCCAATCACCAGAATTCCAATCATCTTCACCTGTTGCTCATCACCCGCTCACACTACATAAAGCTGCAGTCACACTCAAGTTTGCGAACTTCTGTTGTACGGCGCTGCAAAAAGGGGCAGGATTAAACAAAATGATTGGACATTTAAAGCTGCGGTCACACTGAACTTTTCTCCCCATAGACTTCCATTCATATGCATACGAATGCGTCAGACTGGAAACGCAAGTTCGTGCGTCAAGTTTCGCAGTTCACTGCATTGTAAAGTTCAAGCTTGGTGAACTCTGACCTGCAAAATTGCGTCACTTGCATCACTGCATGAGACCAATCGAGGATCAAAACATGACCTCTCTGGACAGTAATTTTAAATATGGACCAATAACTCTCTTTTTTAAAATGTCATCTTGTTTAATCCTGCCCCTTTTTGCAGCACCGTATGACAGAATTTCGCAACCTTAAACTCTAGTGTGTACTACGGCATAAAGTGAGAGAATGGTCCATATTTTAAATTTCTGTCCAGAGAGGTCATGTTTTGACCCTCAATTGGTCTCACACAGTCAAGTGATGCGATTTTTGCAGGCCAGAGTTCACCAAGCTTGAACTTTACAACGCAGTGAACTGCGAAACTTGTCGCATGAGCTTGCATTTCCCGTCTGACGCATTTACGTGCGTATAAATGTAATTCTATGTGAAGAAAAGTCCAGTGTGATTTAATCATTGTCTGAGGTACTTGTTTGAACACGGACTCATTTCTCTCCAGCTCGATGTCCCTTATCAGTTGTTGTATCCTTTTTCTCAGCTCTTTGCCTGACAGTGATCTTATTTTTGATTCCTGAACTGTGTTTACCTCCATCGCCATCATCTTGTTTCTGTTACCAACCAAAGTTAAGTCCTGTTTGTTTGGTTTTCTTATGTTGGTATTGATGATTTTTCTGTTCTGAGCAACCTCCTTTACACTGTTCAAGTTATCATTAAATACCTATTCTTTCTGTTAATCTGCCTTTTTCTTCTCTCTGATCCGTTACAACAATATACTGTAACTGAAAGTTCTGCACAGTATGTTTTACATTTTGAGGTAAAACATAAAAGCTCAAAACAGGCAACCTAGGTGTATGAGATATTAACATGTTGTCTTCATAACCATTGAGCAGGGCCAAAAAATAATGCAAATGCTTCTATGGAAGTCTCTATGATACTGTCAGGCTATTCATTTGCACCTACTCATTTGAATTTGAATGATTTGTTTAATGTTACAGCACACTGGCAAGTTCTCAATAAGGAATCCTTCTAGAAGTTACTATGAGAGTCTCTTGGTCTTCGCTACAGTGTTTACAACAGTGGGAACAAAAATACTGGCTCTTATTTCCAACATTCTTCAGAATATCTTTATCAATATTAATGTTTCGTTTTCAAAATTCAGAAACTCAAGCAGGTTTGGAATAAGTGGAATAAATGATAAAGTGTGAATAAATAATGGCCGATTTTTCATATTTGGGTGAATTATCCCTTTAAGACAGGTTTGGTATTTGAAACCAAGCAACCGATTCAATGAAAGCACTTGAGTGAAAAGAGCTACATAATTTGTCTATGAACCAGACATTCAAACTTCTCTTATTAACCATCCAAAGCAGGGGTCAGCAACCTTTTGGCCATGAAGAGCAATTTAAAAAATCTCTGCTTAATCACTACTGAGCTCCACCGTGTGTGTGTATAGTTAGCGCATCATCATCAATGCGATTCATGTTCAGAATGTTAAAAGCTCCGTATACAGACATGTATCTGACATTTCTAGTGGATTTTTTTTTCCTGAACATTAAGAGCAACAAATGCAGAATTGGCTGTAAGCTGTCAAGCACTTAATCACATAGTGTGACAGCATTACTGTTTAATGTATGCTACATTGAGTTTCAAGCTCACAGCAGCATGTATGCGCAGCCTATGTGCAAATGGTCTGCTAGAGCTATTCTAAATAGCTGAATAAAACTGTATGACTATGAGGAACGATTACCTCAAAATGTACTTTGGAACATTCATTTCAGGTTCAAGGAACTTTATTTCAGATGTAATAGGTGCATCTCTTTTCTTCAGTGCCCACGTTCCAAGGATTATCTTTATGCACACACGTTTTCATTCAGACCAAAAAGCATTATTGGATTTGATTTTGCAACAATGATTTTTTTTCTCCCTTCAATTTAAAGTGTTTCTAAGCTTATAATATACTGACTATGGTTGTGGGACTCTTATCTTGTAAATGAGATTATATAGCTCCCAGGTAAGACAACCAGGCATGAAGCATCTCATCACAGCTCGTCATCAAAATGCTAAATTTACAAAAGGCAGATTATACATTTCATTGCCAACCGAAAAGGTATAAGGCAAAATACGTTTAATGATATCTTTTATTAGTTTAACATGTATATTGTGAAATTTGCAACATCTGTCTTTGATGAAATGACAAACACATGTAAACTGCTCCATATAAGTGTTTAACCCTCTGGGGTCTGAGGTGATTTTGGCGCCCTTAAGATGTTTTGACATGCCCTGACATTTGTGCTTTTTTCAGCTACTTACTACTGGCCAACATGTATTTTATTGTATTTTTATTTTTTGTATTCAGCACAAACTGTGCTACAATAATATGAGCGAATTATGGATGTACATGCTTGCATTTTTTAGAAAAAATATTATGTGTGGTAAGTAGGTTTTGGAGAGAAATAAAGTAGCTGAAATAAGGTCCAAAAACCACATTGAATGGGCCTGAATAAGACTGAGTAACCAGTCTTGTATGCTAGAATATTTATTTCACAATTAGGGAAAATTATTTTGTTCTCTCATTCAAAGAAAATGTTACAATGATTTACATAACATGTACATCAGTACATATTGTAAAGTCTGTTTTGGGTCAGCAAATTGTATGCATGGGAGTGACAATTGTCATGAATAATTCACACCTGAGGAGACAAAAGACACTCCCCCACTGGCTATTGTTCACCCAGCTACAAAAGCTAGCCCAAACGAAATGCTTGTTGTATTACTAGCTGTATTATGACCATGTAAAGACTATGGGTAACGTATGTGTACTTATATGCACAAAAATAGACATTTTAAATGGTATAAAATGTATGTTTTGCAAAACTTTTGTAAAGAAACTTTCTTGCGCATTAATCCAGCATTTAAAATAATTAATAAATGACTGACTTACTGACTGACTAAAGTAGCGTAATGAAAAAAAGCTTTAAATGCACGAATAGATAATATTTTAAACATGAAAAACAATTACTTTAAATCAAAATAATATTTTAAGACCTTTTATATATTGTCCAAACAATCACAGCCTTAACTCTTTTCAAACTTTGACTGGTTCTATTCTAAAATAAATAAAAAACATAATAATAGTTAATAAATAAAAGAATTAACATGCATAACGTGTCACGTTCTGAATAAAGCTGCATCAGATATGGTGGTCCCGTGCGGTCAAATGGGTCGTAATTCCAACTTACTCCTGAGAATGAAAATGAAACGACCTTTCTAGCCAGTGCGGTCTTAACACAGAATTTAGTCTTCATGCAGTTAAGCATTGTTTTGCATGTTAATTTAATTTCAAATCAAATAAAATACATATATATGCTTCCTTTTAATGCAAAATAATCATCAATACCAGATGCACTAATGGCACAAACTGATAGATCACAACCACTGTTTTTCTTTATCATAAAACATTGATCATAAATTTGTGTAGTTGTAAGGCTCTGTGTAAAACCAAACATTTGCTTCTGTCATGTTTTGTGCAGTTATCTGGCAAGATTTCATTCAGCTTACAACTGCAGCCCATTTTTTTTATATACTAATGTTTTTAAACCATACTATAGTAACTTACTTGAATTATTATGTTACATAGCTGCTATGGTAACACAACAACTACATTATTCATTCATTCATTCATTTTCTTTTCGGCTTAGTCCCTTTATTAATCTGGGGATAAAATTATCCAGCATATGGTTTACGCAGTGGATGCCCTTCCAGCTACAGCCCATCACTGGGAAACATCCATACACACTCATTCATACACATACACTACAGACAATTTAGCTTACCTAACTCACCTATGCCACATGTTTTTGGACTCATTTAGTACTACAGCACGCTAGAGCATTCTTTAACAATGTTGTAAATACTATAATTCTCACCGGCTACTTTATTAGGTACTACTAGTACTGCGTTGGGCCCCCTTTTGCCTTCAAAACTCCCTTAATCCTTCGTAGCATAGATTCAACAAGGTACTGGAAATATTCCCCAGAGATTCTGGTGTAATTCATTAAATATTGGTGTCAATATTCATGTCCATATTGACATGATAGCATCACGCAGTTGCTGCAGATTTGTCGGCTACACATTCATGATGTGAATCTCCCATTCCACCACATCCCAAAGGTGTTCCATTGGATTGAGTTCTGGTGACTGTGGAGGCCATTTGAGTACAGTGAACTTATTGTCATGTTCAAGAAACCCATCTGAGATGATTTGCGCTTTATGACATGGCGCATTATCCTGCAGAAGTCATAAAGGGATGGACATGGTCAGCAACAATACTCAGGTAGGCTGTGGCATTGACATGATGGTCTATTGGTACCTGTGAAAATTGTAGCCTCGGTTTCCTGTTCTTAGCTGACAGGAGTGGCACCCAGTGTGGTCTTCTGCTGCTGTAGCCCATCCACCTCAAGGTTGGACGTGTTGTGCATTCAGAGATTCTTTTTTCCGTACCTCAGTTGTACCGACAGGTGTACATCCAGTATAATACAGTTTACTATTATATGGCCCAAAAACACTATAGCATTTACTATAAATTGTTATAGTATTTTTTCATGTGGATGGTGAAGAAATGGAGTTCTGTTGGAACTTGCTTGCTTGACAGCTTGATTTTGGCTGTTGCTTCTCCTGGCTTGCACTGGCCTTCTTTATTCAAGAGACTTGAATGACAGAATATTCCTTCCTTGAACTCTCCCATGTGAATTAAAGTCTTTATCAAGGAGGAAAAGAAAGAAAATCGAATCCTAAGTGAATGACACTTCAACTGAATTGCTTAAAAAAAGGTTCTCGGATAATGACAACGCAGTTGCAGCTGACCATTTTATATAATGTGTCTGTGATCCACACCTTCTGAGATGCTGCAGTCCTCCTGTCGTGCTGCACCAATTTCAGTCTCCCATATAGCATGCCATGATCACAGCTGTCTAAGTACTTGTGATACTCCAGACAGACTGATTTCTGTAAAGAGGGAATGGCACAATTCTGAGTGAAGAGCAACTTTGATTTATTTAAAGTTCCTGTGAACTTTTTTCAATTGCACTATAATGATAGATTAGACAAGGTCTGTGATGGATTTGTCTTGATAGTGTTGTGTTTAAGGCTGCATAAGCCTGAGAAGCAAAACAGCTCAAAGAGAGAAAGTTTGAAAGATGACTGCCATGAATGCAGGATTAATATTAACAGATGATTGATATATTTAATTAAGGGTTTAAAATTACTTTCCAGACTAAAGCACTGAACTGCACCATTAAAAATGTTTGGCGGACTGCTTAAATGCACTTCAAATGAGACACAAATGAACATTTTTAAAGTCAAAATAATTCATTAAAGTGACGTCGACCAAGGTTTTGCATGCAAAATTCCTTTTTAAGGGTTGGATCATATATAAATAATTGCTGGCGCATTGTAATCCATGAACACTCAGTACCTTATCCGTGAAGCCAAACAGAATCTGCTGACATTTTTGGCTATATATGTGGAGAATTTTGTAAGAAATCTGCAGATTTATGCAGAATGATTTTAGGAGTATCATAATTAAAAACTTAATATATGAAATCGACAAATAACACATTTTTTACTTTTATTTAATGCTTAAAATGCAAAGCAAATTAGATCCATTTATTTGGTAAACAAAGCAAGTCTCTCATATAATATCTCTACTAAAAGACAGCACATATTACTTTGCAAACTGTATTGTAAATAAATCATATGAACATTTTAATATTATTATATCACAATAATATTAGTGAAGTGAATTTAAAAACTGAATAAATAGAAATTTACACACATTAGCACAAGTAAATACATAGTCTCAATGATGTGCCAAAAATCTGCCGAAATCTGTCGAAATCTGCAAATGGGCTATATGCACACAGTCTTTTAATTTTCAGCCAGGCTCCCGCTTTCCATTACCAAATTTTCACGTTTAAGACTGATTTCTTTAAAAATCTGTGATCTTCATTGCCTGTTAAATATTTGATATGAAGTGGGTCTCAGATCGGACAAGAAGCACTGCATTAAATTCCATTTCCCCCCTCCATGTCTAAAATTTGATATGTTTATTTTACCCCAGTATTTTCAATGGAATTTCTGCGCTAGACTGTTGCTACTGACGGCGCTAGTGGTTACAGCGGTCTTTCATCTCGTTTTATGCTTGAGCAACTAAATGAATGTCTAAGTCTATTTAACTGAATGTATTGTAATTACATTACAACATCGATGCTGTAAAAAATAACCTTGTGAAATTGAAAATAGTCACATCTGTAGTTTATCTTTGGCTTTAAAACTCTAGCTGTGCATAGAGCCCATTTCTGCATGTGCAGATTCCGTGTGGCCCTACTTATCGGTTATTTGCCAATGTTGGAAGTCATCAAAAACTCACTTGCCCATTTTTTCAACATTTATATTTTATACCTTTGCCACTTTGCTCAGTTATTCTTAAAAATCACTAATTATTTTAAAACAGTATAGTACAATAATATGAAAGGTAACATTTTTACACACACTTACATTGTATGTTATGTCAATATCAATGTTTTTACATCAAATTAAATTAGATTTAATTTACACAAAGAATATTAAACACAAGCATATTACCTGTGTGTATTGTATTAGTTAATGTTTTAAATATAACATGGGATAAAACATATGATATTCCATTGACATTCAATGTAAGACATGCAAGTACAAATAAAACTACTGGTTCTGACTTGTACATATTAAAATATATGACATTACGACTGATCATACAAAATGGTCTGCCAATCTGCCAATAGGGTAAGCACAATATTTTTATATTATATAATATTTTATTAGTCTTGTTTTAATAAAAACTCACTTAATTTTGGCATATTATTTCTTAAAACAAGACAATATTTTACACATAATACACATAAATTGCATGCAAAACCTCAGTGGTTTCTGTTACTGTACAGTAACTGTTTAAGCATGTAGGGGTCAATGTGCTAATTTTATTGTGCCTTTTCTGTCCTTTAAAGCAATTACACCATATTTCCAAAGGAAAAAATAAAGACATGCTGCTTGCAAAGTACTGTCTAATGGATACATCTGTGTGCGTGCATGTATATGTGTGTGCTTGGCAGGGCATAAATGAAGAGTGACAGATTATTCCTCCAGAGGATGACAAGACAGCCACATTAACACAGGCCGAGGCTGCGTCTGGGTGACTTAGTGTCAGTCAGGGACAGACAGATGAAGAGGGCCAGAGATGTATATCTAAGGCAGAAGGTTGTCTCACCGATTCCTGGAATGACCCAGACATTTGCCTCTAGTCATGATTTTGACATTTAAAGCTTAGGGCTGTTTATTTTTACTCATATGTATGTTTACAACAGTCATGTCAAAGCACAGACAATGGAGTGATAAAATCTAATTATCAGAACGGTGGGCAACCAAGTGATTTTTTTTTAACAGATTAAATTTCACCTTACTGAGGACGTCCACATGCAATTGGTATTTTCTGGGTAACTTTGGGTAATATGGTATATTCTACGCAGTTTGTCCACATGGAAGTGCGCTATTTTTTGTTAGATGATTGCAAAGAGCTTTGTGTTTGATTGTACAACGATTTTGTCAAGAAACTGGTGGAATATTTAACAGACTGCCAAACGCTATAAAAAAATATTAATTGCTGCAATTCACAGAAACCGATGAACTCAAGGTTTCAAAACACAGATTCTCAGTTATGACTACATGTTAATATGTTCAATTTTGCAGTAAAATCATACCCTATAAGGTACATCAAATGTATAATTATAATGTATATTATTGACAATGTAATTTTTGCTTGGTTTGATGAGATATACACTCACCGGCCCCTTTATTAGGTATACCTTATTAGTACCGAGTTGTACCCCCTATTGCCTTCAGAACTGCCTTAATTGTTCGTGGCATAGATTCAACAAGATACTGAAAGCATTCCTCAGAGATTTTGGTCCATAATGACATGATAGCATCACGCGATTGCTGCAGATTTGTCGGCTGCACATACATGATGTGAATCTGCCATTCCACCACATCCCAAAGGTGCTCTATTGGATTGAGTTCTGGTGACTGTGGAGGCCATTTGAGTACAGTGAATATTGTCATGTTCAAAAAACCAGCCTGAGCCTGTTCCTAGCTGAGAGGAATGGCAGCCAGTGTGGTCTTCTGCTGCTGTAGACCATCTGCCTAAACTTTCGATGTGTTGTACATTCAGAGATGCTCTTCTCGGTTGAAAAAAGTGGTTATTTGAAATATTGTTGCCTTTCTATAAGCTCGAACCAGTCTGGCCATTCTCCTCTGACCGCTGGCATTAATAAGGCATTTGCGCCCACAGAACTGCCGCTTATTTGATGTTTTCTCTTTCTCAAACCATTTTCTGTAAACCCTAGAGATGGTCGTGCGTGAAAATACTCAGACCAGCCCGTCTGGCATCAACAACTATGCCGCATTCAAAGTAACTTAAACCACCTTTCTTCCCTACTCTGATGCTCGGTTTGAACTGCAGCAGATCGTCTTGAACATGTCTACATGCTTAATGCATTGAGTTGCTGCCATGTGATTGGCTGATTAGAAATTTGTGTTAACAAGCAGTTGGATCGATGTACCTAATAAAGTAGCCGATGAGTGTATATGACAATATTATTGATAAAAGTGATCATCTGCATTTAGACCAAAACATTTTTGTAAGTTCACAGGCAAATTTGCTTTTGTATTTTCCCAGAGTCGAATCAGGCAATATGAGGATA
Source organism: Danio aesculapii (assembly GCF_903798145.1). Taxonomy (NCBI): domain Eukaryota; kingdom Metazoa; phylum Chordata; class Actinopteri; order Cypriniformes; family Danionidae; genus Danio; species Danio aesculapii. The sequence goes on from NC_079457.1 coordinate 38,109,623, forward strand.
AAAATCCTGGCTGAATATCAATATCCGCAGACCACTGGCTATTCGGTAAGTTTTTAGGAACAATCAAGAGTTCACACTTAGCTGATGATTGATTATAAAGCTTGTTTGGCATGCTGTTCCAGGAGAAAGCCCAGAGTTTATAAGATCCTCGAGCCCGGGGCTCCCTCCCATTTGCAAGGTGAGAGGGGAGTTTGAGCTCAGGTAGTGATTGCACTTAGGCGACACAGTGGCGCAGTAGGTAGTGCTGTTGCCTCACAGCAAGAAGGTTGCTGGTTCGAGCCTCGGCTGGGTCACTAGGTGTTTCAGTGTGGAGTTTGCATGTTCTCCCTGCATTCGCGTGGGTTTCCTCTGGGTGCTCCGGTTTCCCCCACAGTCCAAAGACATGTGGTACAGGTGAATTGGGAAGGCTAAATTGTCCATAGTGTATGTGTGGGAATGAGTGTGTATGGATGGGTTGCAACTGGAGGGGCATCTGCTGCGTAAAACATTTGCTGGATAAGTTGGCGGTTCATTCTGCTGTGGCGACCCCAGATTAATAAAGGGACTAAGCTGAAAAGAAAATGAATGAATGAAATTGAGTTAAGTAACCTTTGGTTTAAGCTGGTTATAGTTTGTTTTAATCTCATTTCCACAACTTACCTATTAAAACCATTCAAGCAGTATGTTCTTTGCCACTCGGTCTGGCTGATGGAGCATGACAAGTTACTGTACATTAATGCATACCCTATATACTAGTATAGCGAATTATGATGACAAAGTAAGAGTGTTAAACAGTATTACTAATTTTAAATTAGGTTACATGTTTAATGACCTTCAAGGTGATTTTATTTATTTATTTATTTATATTATTATATGTAAACCTCTTGTAATACAGATGTACCCAAATCAATTCAAAGCAGCTCTTGATCAAGTGTTGGTTGATTACAGGGAGTTGCATTTGAATGTTTTCTCAGAGAGTTATTTGCTCCAGTGCTTGACCTTCAGTTCTGCACATTTTGCTCTGCATGTTCTAAATGTCGTCTTCATCCATAAAACCTTTCCCTCTGGACAGATGTACATAGAAAAATCCACCTGTCAATCTATTTCTTCATCATGCATCATTTATGAGCATAAACTGATTCAATTCATGTGAAGGAACACATGAAAATAATTGAAACCGGGCTATCTGTGTGATATTCCGTTATTAATATTTTGTTGCAGCTGTAAATAAACTAGAATCAACCATTGAGTTTCTCAAAAAAAATAAATAAATAAAAACAACAAACACTTTATTATGGGTGAACAAATGCTACAATCTCACTAACTATTACTAAGCTATACAGAACAGTACAAAACAATGTCATTTTTGCAGCAATGTGTCACGATCACCAGAAATCTAATCCTCATGGATCGCTGGAGAACATTCAATTTCACTACAATTCTGCGACCATGTGGACTGCAAATCCTAATTTATTATAAAAACAGCACAGACACACATACCAGGGCTGAGTCTTGTTGGTACATATACTGTATACCCTGTAATATTATGAATAAGTTTTCGTGTTTAGTCTCTCCATGTTTTGACGCTCATCTTGTTTTATTTTTTATCCTGCCTGCCGCCTGTATTGAATATTTGCCTGACTACACTTCTGGACTTCCCTGTATGTTAAAGTTTGCTCCTGACTGTGACCATTGCCTGCCTGATCATTCTCTGTGTAATAATGTACTGCACATGGATTCTCAACTGCATTGCCAACATCCCTATCCTGCAATGCCATAGAAGAACAATTTTTGGTGCATCAAAAACATTTTTTTTCGTCAAGAACACACACACACACACACACACACACACACACACACACACACACACACACACGCGCACACACACACACACACACACACACACACACACACACACACACACACACACACACACACACACACACACACACATATATATATATATATATATATATATATATATATATATATATATATATATATATATATATATATATATATGTTTTTTTTTTTTTTTTTTTTTTTTTTTTTTAATAGATGTTAAGTTATTTTTGTAACCATTGGTGCTGAGGCAACAGAAACAAGATTAAAATAAAATATGAAACTTAAATTTGATAAAATAAAATAGTTAATTTTAAATTAATGAGCCTAAAGATTGACCATTAGATATATCAAGAACTCAAGTTTAACCACTATAAAGACATACATTAGAGCCAGCTGTAAATTCCAGAAGATTTGGCTTCCCTAATCATCATGTTCTCCTGTTAACGCTATGTGTCTTGTTCTTAATACCTGTTTGGTTGCTTAATACCTCGAGTTCCCCGTTGATTTCAGTATATTATAATTGAGTACACCCCATTTTGAACAGGAATATTTTTTATCCATTTCTCAGTGAATATAGGTAATGTATTTTGGTGCATTTAAACGAAACAGATTTATTAAACAGATATTTTTATTAAAATAATATTTTAGACACCTAACATATTTAGAAGTTGGAAGATAATACAATTAAATTCAAGCAAAATATTGCAAAAAAAAAATACAACCTAAAAAATTTCAACTTAATTTGTAAATTTTTGCTTTTGATTTTTCCTCTTTTTTTTATTTGTATTTCATATTTTTGGACCATCATCGTAAGTTATTTTGTTAGATAAGCTCCAGATTAGGCTTTAGTACTGACTAATCTAATGTATATGCACAAATATAATATTGTATAGCTTCCTATTAAACATATGAATTTAAAAGGTAGATTTGTGAGGGGATTACTCATATATGAAGAGTTCAGATGCAAAAACCTTTAAGTGCCTTCTTTGTTTATGTTGAGTTATTTCACTTTAAAGACCATGAAAAGGAACCCGTTGAAAATTTCAGATGGCATTTAGAGGTTTTTGCATCTGAACTCTTCATATGCTGAGTACTGTATAGCTTTTGAGGTTTTATTTTGTTTTTTAATTCTTACTAAACTCTAAACCTTTCACATTTTGTACATTTTATCACATTGTCTTACATATTTCATGTTATTGAGGTTTCTTGATAATTAAATTAATCTACTGAATATAAATACTAATAACTTTATCTGTATTAATCCAATCTGGATTTCATTTATAGATCCATTTTAACATAGCCATGCATATAAATCAATCTAGTTAGATAAAAAAGAAGATATTCCATCTACAACAACTACACATCTTTAGACACTTTACGCATGTAAAATTATAATCTGTTTTACAATCCTATTTGCTATTGCCACTGCAAAATACTACTACTACTACTACTAATAATAATAGTTATATAGCAATGAAGATAAATGCATGGTATAGTTCATTATATCATTATCCAAAGAGATTTTATAGATTTTTGATAATTTTTTTTTATGTTTTAATGGGATTAAAATAAGTAAACCAAAAGAGAGTGCATACTGAATGTAAATATTACAGAATTATGAATATGATATACTCTAGCTTATCATGTTTCCCTAAAATTTCAATTAAATGAAAGGCTAACTAAATGCGTGAATGCTTCATTTAGAGATGCTTATGAAAGCACTTAAGTGTGAGTGATTCCTCATTACACTTTGCAATCAAGGTTATATTTCTAAAAATGTGCATTCATCCCAATTTAATTCCTGAAGAGCCATCGTGGGCGTTACTTTACACAAAAAGCTTGAGAATGCACAATTTAACATTCCTTATTTTACAAAAATCTAAACACTTATGGCAAACATCTAGCCTTTACTTCTCCTTGGTAACATAATTCTTGTTCAATCTCCGTCTGGCAGATAGTAATGCATCAAATTAGGAAGTGATGAGGGGAAACAGCCATAGTTTGATCTTGTAATGCCTCTCTAGTGTCCATGTAGAATTTGACTGTATTGCACCATAGAAACATGTACAATCGATTGACAGTGCAAACTGTAAGAAAGCATTTAATAAATCTTTTGAAAACATCTGAAAATAATTATTAAATATTTAATATTTCTGGTTCTGCTGAAAATGTATAATTGATCATACTGGGAATACTGAATGTTTATATCCCTTTTTTGTCAGGTCTTCAATACAGTTCCCGAAAACCAGAATTCCAACATCTGGAGCGTGTATTAAATTAATAAGCTGTTAGAGGCTGCATTATGCTGATTTGATTTTGGGTAAGGGGTGTGCTTAGACATTATGCAAATGGATATTTAAATATTAATATTTAGGGAATATTCCCTGAGTTCTTACTGTAGGCTTCTGCATAAGGTTGTTATGCAATGTGGCACATTAATATAGAATGAACGCTCAAAACAGTTGTGTTTACTTGCTGGAGGAATCTGTATTTTTGAACAAATTTTGCAAGTGTAAGTTTTTCCCCCTCTCTCTCTCTTAGTACATTAAAACACAAAATTTATACATATGGAAAAAATAATATCGGAGATGAGAATTTGTACAAATGTACCATAGTTTTAAAACATTAAGTGCAATGCAATGCAAGATAAAATAAACAAATCAAATATTATAGACTCGTTTTCATTGCTCAAAAATAAATTAAATCAATAATCTTTGCCTCAGGAACAAATGCTATCTAAACAATTCAATTTATGAATGAAATTTTGAGTGCAATCTGTATATGGATTTGAAAACAATCAGCTTGATTATGAATTGCATGCTATCGTCTCTCAGAACGGGTGACAATTTTGAAATGGAATAAATTGTTTTCTAAAGTGAACGTCACGTGACCTACCAATTCCACTTCACCAGGGACAACATGACAAATTATCTTGACTACATTCACAGAACTCACATTCAAACTATACAGGACCTATTTAAATACATTTAGACACAAACAAACAGGACAATGGCCAGACTGGTTTGAGCTGATAGAAAGGCAATAGTAACTCAAATAACCACTCGTTACAACCGAGATATGCAGAAAAGCATCTCTGAACGCACAACACAGTGAGCCTTGAGGAGGATGGGCTACAGCAGCAGAAGACCACACTGGGTGCCACTTCTGTCAGCTAAGAATAGCAAACTGAGATTACAATTCGCACAGGCTAGGCAAAATTGGACAATAGAAGATTAGAAAAACATTACCTAGTCTGATGAGTCTCGATTTTCTGCTGCGACATTCAGATGGTAGGGTCAGAATTTGGCATAAACAACATAAAAAACATAGATCCATCCTTTCTTGTATCGATTGAGGCTGGTGGTGGTGGTGTAATAGTGTGTGGTATAATTTCTTGGCACACTTCGGGCCCAATAGTACCAATTGTGCATCGTGTCAACGCCACAGCCGACCTGAGTATTGTTGCTGACCATGTCTATCCCTTTATGACCACAGTATACCCATCTTCTGATGGCTATTTCCAGCAAGATAACGCGTGTCATAAAGTAAAAATCATCTCAGACTGGTTTCTTGAACATGACAATGTGTTCACTGTACTCAAATGGCCTCCACAGTCACCAGATATCAATCCAATAAAGCACCTTTGGGATATGGTGGAACGGGAGATTCGCATCATGGATGTGCAGCCGACAAATCTGCAGCAACTGTGTGATGCTATCATGTCAACCAGGTACTAGTAAGGTGTACCTAATAAAGTGGCCGATGAGTGTATAATTTCAAAGGATTTCACTCTAAGATCTCAAGATCTTGAGTTTTTTGCACAGCAGTTTTTGTTTGAACCAAAGTACATCATTATCATCATCATTATCAGAGGTCAGCCAAGAAGTTGATGAGAATGTGAATAGAAATAAATTAGTTATAAAATAAAAAACAGATTCACTTCAGAACGAGTGTATGGGTGTTTCCCAGTGCTAGGGTGCAGCTGGAAGAGCATCCTCTGTGTAAAACATATGCTGGATAAGTTGGCGGTTCATTCCGCTGTGGTGACCCCTGATGAATAAAGGGACTAAGCCGAAAAGAAAATGAATGAATGAATTATATAATTCACTTCATAAGACTTGTTAATCCCCTTAGTTTTACAGTGGATCTACAGTATGTGATTTTGGAAGTTTCAAAAAAGGCCACTAGCCATTATCATTAGCATGGAAGAGCCAAGAGAAAATGTAAAACTACTTTGTGTTCGTCTGACAGAAAAAAAATGAAAAAATCAAATATACAGAGGGTTTGAGGGTGAGTAAATTACTCTAAATCACTTTTAGAGTGAACTATTCCTTTAACTTTCCAGCAGAATAATGGTGTTCTTTACAAGACTTTTACCGCAGCTTATGATTACGTCTGTATTATTTCACAAGGCTCCACTATTTCAGAAAAGGTATTCATCTAAAGAATACAAATGCACCTTGTCAAAGACTGTCAGTCAAACTCTCCCACAGTTAGCAAATATAGAATGTGCCTGAATTCTGCCGTTCACATGCAGCATTTGAACTTAATTATCCAGCTATGGCGATTATGCTGAACAGGCCGCTTAGATGACAGCAGTCTCAGTTTCTCTTGATTTTTTTCTTCAGCTCCAATATGATTCTTAATCACTATGATCCTCAGCATGAAATTAGGATTCTTGACTCAAAGAGACAGAAACATGGGCTATCCAGAGCTGAATGTTAATGCACAAGTGACTAGCCAGACAAATGGAAATAAATGGCGCTACCTTCTTTGTAATAATACAGACAGAACAGGCCGTGATTGCTTTGAAGATGAAGCGATTGCACCGTTAGGTGATCTTAAAACCAACGCAGATTAAAGGAATAGATTTCAGGCTGTAAAAGACTTTCGATTGACCTGTGGGATAAGACTGTCTTCGGGGAGTGAAGTGAGGAGCAAAGGTCAGGGAGCAAAGGGATTTAATGGCTGCCTCTTTCTTTCAGCCTATCGCTTCTTCTTCTTTTTAAACAGCTATCTGTCTTGTCCTTGAATTTGACGTGCTGGTCAGATGGATTTACCAACCGAAGGCTGTCAGCGAAGGAAGGACATCTCCAGAATAGAAAGCCTGCCTCAGGGAGACGTATGACACTGTGGCCATGACCCTCTTTCAGGGGCAGATTTAAGTGCTGCATGCAAACCAGCAGACTTGTGACATCCAGCACATCGCTAGGAAGAAGCTTGAGAAATCTGCATGATACTGGGTGGAGATGACATGAACACTGAAATCTGTTGTGTGCATTGAATTATGAAACAGACGCTTTAGAAAACAGGCTCACAGTTATGACTGGATGAGTCAAAATGAGGTTTTGTAATTATTAAAGCCTCCACAGAATGAAAATCTGGATATACAGTGCATCTGGAAAGTATTCATAGCGGTTCACTTTTTCCACATTTTTTATGTTACAGCCTTATTCCAAAATGGATTAAATTTATTTATTTCCTCAAAATTCGACACACAATATCCCATAATGACAATGTGAAAACAGATTTTTGAAACTGTTGCAAATTTATTAAAAATAAAAAAGCTGAAAAATCACATGTACAGAATTTTTCACAGCCTTTGCCGTGAAGCTCTAAATTGAGCTCAGGTACATTCTGTTTCCACTGATCATTCTTGAGATGTTTCAGCAGCTTAATTGGAGTTCACCTGGGGTAAATTCAGTTGATTGGACATGATTTGAAAAGGCATACACCAGTCTATATAAGGTCCCAGGGTTGACAGTGCATGTCAAAGCACAAACTAAGCATGAAGACAAAGGAATTGTCTGTAGACCTCAGAGACAGGATTGTCTTGAGGCACAAGGCTGAGGAAGGTTACAGATAAATTGATGCTGCTCTGAAAGTTCCAATGAAGACAGTGGCCTCCATCATCCGTAAGTGGAAGATGTTTTGAACCACCAGGACTCTTCCTAGAGTTGGCCGGCCATCTAAGCTGAGTGATTGGGGGAGAAGGACCTTAGTCAGGGAGGTGAACAATAACCCGATGGTCACTCTGTCTGAGCTTCAGCATTCTTCTGTGGAAAGAGGAGAACCTTACAGAAGGACAACCATCTGTGCAGCAATCCACCAATCAGGCCTGTATGGTAGAGTGGGCAAACAGAAGCCACTCCCTGCCTAGAATTTGCCAAAGGGCATCTGAAGGACTCTCAGACCATAAGAAACAAAATTCTCTGGTCTGATGAGACTAAAATTGGACTCTTTGGAGTGAATGCCAGGCGTTACATTTGGAGAAAACCAGGCACCGCTCATCACCAGGCTAATACCATGCCTACAGTGAAGCATGGTGGTAGCAGCATCATGCTGTGGGGATGTATTTCAGCAGCAGGAACTGAAAGACTAGTCAGGATAGAGGGAAAGATGAATGCAGCAAAGTACAGAGACATCCTGAATGAAAACCTGCTTCAGAGTTCTCTTGACCTCAGACTGGAGCGACGGTTCATCTTCCAGCAGGACAATGACCCAAAGCACACCGCCAGATTATCAACGAAGTGGCTTCACAACAACTCTGTGAATGTCCTTGAGTGGCCCCGCCAGAGCCCAGATCTAAATCCTATTGGACATCTCTGAAGAGATCTGAAAATGGCTGTACACCATCGCTTCCCATCCAACCTGATAGAGTACTGCAAAGAGGAATGGGCAAAAATTCCCAAGGGCATCATATTCAAAAAGACTTGAGGCTGTAATTGCTGCCTAAAGCACTTTAACAAAGTGTTGAGCAAAGCCTGTAATACTCATGTACATGTGATTTTTCAGGTTTTTTATTTTTAATACAATTGAAAAATTGTGACATTTTTCACATTGTCATTATAGGGTATTGTGTGTAGATTTTTGAGGAAATAAATGAATTGTATCAATTTTGGAATAAGGCTGTAACATAAAAAAATTGGAAAAAGTGAAGCGCTATGAATAATTTCCGGATGCACTGTAAATATAAACATATTCTCCACTGACTCAAGGCTTTAATAATTTTAATACTGAAAAACTGCTTGTTTTAAACAACTCTATCCTTAAAGGTTCTATAAAAACAGACAAGACCTAATATTACTGGACTGAATTACAGAGCTGGTGCGAACATCCAAATTGCTATTATCAGAAAGCACACAGCCTATATTTACTTTTCTAAACAGGACTTTCACTAACACTAAATCGCTGTGAGTCTAGCTAATGCAATCTATCAAAACGAAGAGCAAATTCAGGCATCATAGTCAATGCAGTGGAAGAAAAACAACTGCTGCAACTTCAAAGGAGACAAACACAAACATGCAAAAACTAGCGCTGGATACCTGAGGTACAGTACTTAATTAATACTGACCCTTTATTCAGAAATAATAATAAAGGTATAACCAATTAGCTTTAACGTACAGTTTGAATACAGGGTTACACAAAGACATCAAAACACAAATTTAGCCCATAATTCAAATGGCAAAAATAGCTGTAATCTTCATTTAAACCACAAACTGTATTTCATCCCCACCACAAAAGAGTCAGGCTGAATACAAACAACTTTATTTGTGACTTTCCAAGTGTTAGACAATCATTTCTATTTACGGCTTTCCAATGTGTAAGCACAGTATTCATTTTTTGGGGGGAGATTAGATTATAAATTGCTTAAATCCAGGTTACACAAGAAAATGTGTTTGTATAAATGTGTTTTTCTACTCTAATATAATACTGAAATATTTTGCCTTTCCATGAGGATCAAAGAAGTAAATGGGTTTTTAAGCATCGATAGGACAAGAGAAATTCAGCATTCAATTCTTACCCATTCAACATAATGTGCCCTGTTTATATTTTATCACATAATAAATAATAATAATGATATATATATATATATATATATATATATATATATATATATATATAGATAGATAGATAGATAGATAGATAGATAGATAGATAGATAGATAGATAGATAGATAGATAGATAGATAGATAGATAGATAGATCTCAATAGAACTCAATTCATTTAGGTATGTAGACATGGTCAAGATGATCTGCTGCAGGTTTACAGAGAATGATCTAAAAAAAGAGAAAATATGCAGTGAACAGCAGTTCTGTGGGCACAAAAGCCTTGTTGATGTCAGAGGTCAGAGGAGAATGGCCAGACTGGTTCCAGCTGATAGAAAGGCAACAGTAACTCAAATAGTCACTCGGTACAACTGAGGTATGCAGTAGAGCATCTCTGAACGCACAACACACTGAACATTAAGACAGATGGGCTACAGCAACAGAAGACCACACTAAGTGCCACTCCTGTCAGCTAAGAACAGGAAACAGAAATAGAAGATTTGAAAAATGTTGCATGGTCTGATGAGTCTCAATTTCTGTTGCGACATTCGGATGGTAGGCTCAGGGTATTTTTTAGAAATATATAACTTTATGTTTATCTAACATTGTTATAGTTATCATCCTTGTTTGTGAGTGGACAAGGACGTAAAAATACACAGGGGACATGGGAGTATCTTCTTGGAACAACGCATATAAATGCAGAATGATTTAAAATTCAAAGACAAAAGATACATGATGTTGACGTTTTAATGGCAATAAATCACTCACATGTCAGACACACCCAGCATCCCAATGTGCATAGAATTACAGAAATGAGCTCAAAGAGGGACACATATCCTTCACTGCATCTTAAACAAAAAACAAGCAGCTTAAGCTGACTCATTGGATCTACATACTTTGACATGTTTTCCAGTTCAGCTTAAATTAAATTAAGTGAGTTTTGTCAAGTATGGTTTTACCCATCCTTAAGATTGGTCCACTGCTTTTGACCCATTCAAGTGCACACACACATTATGAGTAAGTGAGAGCACACAGACACACAAACACACCCTGTGAGCACACACCCAGAGCAGTTGGCAGCTATTGCTTGCAGTGCCTGGGGAGCAATTAGGGGTTAAGGTGCCTTGCTCAAGGGCACCTCAGCCAGGTATCGGGAAAGAATGCGGTTCATTCACTCCTGACACCTTAAATTCCAGACGGGACTGGCGATCGAACCTGCAACCTTTGATTGCAACTCCAGCTTCCTAACCATTAGCTCATGTTGTTTATTAATGCACAGTTTATTCAGAGTAGTGTCTTGTGAATTATTTAATTTGTATTTTAATTTCTGAAAGTGTGGATTGTATTATAGAACAGAATGAAGTGTAATGTGCAAGTGCTCATTACCATGTGCCATGTACTGTATGCACAAAATACACTTTGACCAAATGTAAACCACACATTCAAAAAATGTGTGAAAAAATAAATAAATCACAGTTACAAAACATGTAAAATATCTTGTAATTGGGCTGGAGTAGTTAAAAGCAAATTACATACTTTGTAAAGATCAGAGGTGGGTAGAGTATCCAAAAACTATACTCAGGTAAAAGTAGAAGCACTGGCGGAAATTTTTACTCAAGTAAAAGTAAAAGTAACAATATTAAAAGTTACTCGAGTAAGAGTAAAAAAGTATCCGATGAAAAAACAAGTAAATAGTTACTGGTTACTTTTCATTTTATATATATATATATATATATATATATATATATATATATATATATATATATATATATATATATATATATATATATATATATATATATTAGGCCACTTAAGGAATTTTTTTTTTGATTGTCTACAGAACAAACCATCTTTAATTTAATCTTTAATTTGCCTATTACCCTAACTTGCCGAATTAATTTGGCTAAGCCTTTAAATGTCACTTAAAGCTGAATACTAGTATCTAGTCAAAGAAATCTAGTCAAATACTATGTGCTGTCATCATGGCAAAGATAAAAGGAATCAGTTATTAGAAATGAGTTAATAAAACTATAGAAATGTGCTGATAAAATCTTTTTCTGGGGAAAATTTTACAAGGGTCTAATAATTCTGACATACAGATACACACACACACACACACACACACACACACACACACACACACGCACACACACACACACACACACACTATTTTTATGTTAAAAATAATGTTTAAATGTTATATATTTAATGGTTAACAATGTGAATGACTAATATGTGCAAGGCTAATCAGTTATTCCATTAAACAGCAGTTTCTTTAGTTATCCCATAACATTAATAAGGTTTAAATTGGGATAATATTAACACTTACCACTAAGATGCTTGTTTTTTCAGGTTGAAGCTGGAATTCATGTATATGTTGCAATGCCAGTTTGATGTACAGCTTGCATTGCATTATCAAACTATTCTTGTTGACATCTTGGAGTGAAAACATAGACTGAACTTGAGGCCGAGAGTTGACCTGGTCTGATAAACTCACTGTACAGACAGCATGACCGTCCTTTTCAGAACCGCAGATGGCCATGGCGGGACAGCAGTATAAACTCGCATGTCGACTTCAGCCATCATACCAACACAGGTGTGCGCTCTAACTGAAAGCGGGAGACGCATCTCTTCAGCAACCTCTCGCCACACAACCTCTCCAATTCAGCGCCTCGCAATATTTGCAAACAAGTCTCATGAATCATATTTATTATCGTCCGATAGTAACGGAGGAACGCGTCCAAATGTAGCGAAGTAAGAGTACTGATTTTTCTCTAATAATTTACTTGACTAAGAGTAAAAGTACATATCTTTAAATGTACTCAAAAAGTACACGTTACCCAATAATTTTACTCAAGTACATGTAATGAAGTAAATGTAATTCGTTACTACCCACCTCTGCTAAAGATGCGCATTAGTACATTAGAATACCATCATTTATATTATGGTACTACTATGAACATTGTTGTAGTAATTAAGGTACAAAGACATCAGTATACTGCCCAAGTGATATGCTGTTGTACACCCATAGACTGTAAAAAATATGGACGTAGTATACCTGATGTCACCCATAGGTTTCGGAAGAGTGGAAATGAAACTACAAGTAGGCGTGGTCAACCGTTGCCATTTTGTTCACATGTCATCACAACAACTGGGGGTTACCAATAAAGGGCAAAGAGGCGGAGCTCTATTTTGTTTAAACGGCTTTTCTTTTGGAAAACTGCTTAATACTTCATTACCTGTGACTTGTTTGTGTTCTAACCACTTGTGTTTGGTTGTATACTATATCAATAAAGTGTTTAGTCTTTGAAAAACACTGTTGTACTACAGTGAGCCACTAATTAATTTTATAATGTTTTTTCTACAAGAGGACAACGCAAATTACTTCCAAATACTTCAAATACAGTCTGTGTTAGCAGGGCTATTTATAAAATCCAGGCATAACACTGTATGACAACGTTTCAGATGACTGTTTTATAGCCTACAGCTTATCAGTCTGTCAGATTCTGGAGTGCTTTACAGGTCTAAAGAAAAGTATAAATGAAAAATGTTCTTAAGTAAAACAAATACATTTATAGAGATGGCATCTAGGTATATAATTTCACTCACCTGGAAAATGGAGTCCTCTTGAATGTTTTGTGAAAACAATTAAGTGCACACAGCATGTCATATTGTCAGATAATTGTAGGAAATAATTCGAAAAGGCAATTGACTGGAAAGCCACATAAAACAAAACAAAAATACGATGTTTATGCCGCGTTCAGCAGCTAATCAGCTGGAATCAGCTGAGATAACGTGACTGCAACTATATGTATAGTAAATCTTCCAGTGTTGAACATTGTTAAATGAACACTGTCAGTGTTTACGTAATTCTCACCCAGTGTTAAAAAATAACACAGAGGCAAAGTGTTGACTGAGCATGAATGATGAACACCCGCTGATTACAAGCAGAATCACAAAACTACAGCTGACTTCAGATGAATTCAACTGAAATAATATATTCAATCTCTCAAAATCTCAGCAGAGGATCATTAAACAACCCCACAAACAGCATAAACAGCTTCACCTACTACTTACCTGTTGTGTTTCTGCTTGTTCACAGCAGGTGTTCATCATTAATTCTCAAGCAACACTTAATTAGCTCACTGCATCGGTGTTATTTTCTAACATTCTGAATGAGAATTATATAAACACCGCAGATTTTGCGGCGAATATCACGAAATTACCAAGTACTCATTGTGCATGCACAGTCAGTATTTGTTGATTTCTCGCTGCTCCCTACCAGAGTTCAGACTTCCCTTTGTAATTCAAATGTTTTACTGAATATTTTTGCATTGATTCCACCCAAATGTCTGGAGCCTGTTTTTTTTTTTTTCTCTTTATTTTCTGAGTTAAATTTCCGACATCTGTCTACCCCAACTTTCCATTTCACACTCATTTGTTCGCCCACGATCTTATCCGTTAATAAATCTGCTCATGCTGTGCGGCCCTATTCATCCATTTGATCATTCGTTCATTGAATTTGGGGATCTGATACAAAGTGTCTATTCAAAGCACACCTGCCTGATGGCCCAAAATTGCGTGTGGTTCTAGTAAAATGCTCAAGCTTTTCAGAACTTGCATAACCATATTGATTTGATCTGTTCAATAGGAAGAGGAAGCGGGGGAGGGTGGGCCTTTATTAAGCCTAAAGATGAGAAATCCTATCAGCCTGCGCCCCGTCACCTGTGGAAAACACAAATATGAGAATATAATGGGAGGTGAAGGAACCTTTTCTTTTTGGTCAAAGCCAATATGATGATGCGATAACCGTTTGTGTAATTAGAGCTTAAATATGGGCAGAGGACAAAAAGAGCACAAAAGAGAGGGAGAGGAATGGAGGAGAGGCTGAGCGGAAGGGAGGATGGGTAGCGACAGTGTCTCCAGGGTCACAACGTGAGGAAGGGAAAGAAAAAAGAGGTGACACTTTTATTGTATGCAAAGTCCCTGAGTGCATACTAATGTAAGCCTGCTGTAATGCTCACTCATTCCTATGGAGACTGGCTTCAGAAAAGAAGAAGTTTGAAACTGTAGCTTGCCAAAGTAGTAAGGTTCCTAAAATAAGTTTCTAAAAATAAGTAAGCATTATCTACATGACAAAAATAAATGTATGTGTCATTTATTGTGTTAGAATTATATATGCAGTTCACCTAACAATGTCATTATTTTCTTGTACTCCTACTAAAAATAGAGAGGGGGGTGGTCGACTGGAACAGTTATAAGTCTGTATGATCATTTTAAAGTGTCCCTGTTATGAATTATGAAAAGAAACTAAACAGAAATCGAATATAGAACGTGGAGTATGCAGATTTTAGTGGCATTATTGAAGTGCAATACAAACATGTAAACAACACAAACTATAACTCTCTTGTAGGATTTTCGCCACATTTTGCAACAGGATAATCTATACACACGGCTGTTTGATGCTATTCTCTGCTCCTACCGAGTCAGTGAAGGACCACAGACACCTGCATTGCGACATATGGAGGTTTTTTCCCCTTTGGTGTGCGTTATCAAACTTCGTTAAAACAACACACTTCCAGAAGTTCATACTCGCGTCCAATATCTCCTTTGACATGGGGGGGGCATGCATGAAATGTTCCTGAATGAATGTGAAAGTGCCAATCTGCAGATAAAGTCGACAAATTAAAAAGGAAACACCTGGAATAACATGAAACTTTGGAGGTAATGTGGATAGCGTGCTGACGCAATGACGTTAATCTAATTATGTGCTATAACATGTAAACCGGGATTATGAAAGGAACATTCAAAAAGCAACTCAAGTAAACACCTTAATCAAAGTATTGTCTTAATCAGATTAAAGCGAATAATTTGATTACTGATGTACATGTAAACGTAGTCACCATTACATTTTTCGAAAGTATGATACTACTCTGCGAGGATTGGTCTACTGCATGCAGCACATGTTGGGAAGGATTTACCGATCACAATACTGGATTATGGTTTGTCAAGTATTTATAAAATGTATAAACAGATACCATAGCTTCAGTTTCACCTTATCAATTTAAGCCAGAGCCTGACGAGGACGCGTTCTTCAACAAGCACTGTAAAAAATGCTAGGTTACCAACTCGTATTGATTAAGTTGACCCTTCGCACTCCTTAGTTACCGTTGTTACACCTGTCAAGCGTCTATTACAATATATGCACCAGTGTCAGACATTCCAAGGGAAATAATTAGTCATTTTTGGTGAACAGGGGAGATTTCTGAGAAAACCAGAAAAAAACAGACTGCAGTATGCATTACAGGGGTATATTCATGACATAATACGCAACCAATTAGAAAATAATTTAATCACAATTGAAACTAAAGCCTAGCTGCCTCATATGCTGACCCTTCAACAGTTCATACACAGCAGGATAGGTGAAATTTTAAAATAATCTAATAATAACAAATTAAACTGTAATTTCTCTATTTTTAACCAAAAAAAAAAGTCTGATAGACCAATTGTAGTGCAATGAAATATAGCATTACTAACTGATCAGGAAACACGCATGGAAAGAACAGCCAAAATTGATGGATTTGTGCCAAATATTAGCATCATTGATTCATAACGCTGTACAGCACCTATAACTGTCGGTATGTCTGTGCGCTTTTTATCCCGTTTCTATTTTAATTTGCAGTTAAGTGGAAAAAAGAAATCAATTGAAACGCAAATCAAAGTATAAATAGCAGAAGTGAACAAATAGATTTTCTCAACCACCAAATGTTAATCTGACACCAAATATCAAAGCAGACACTAACCCACTAACATGTCGTCACCAATGACATAATCTCCAAAAGAATGAAAACATCGATAGCTCTGACATAGACATGAGGGTTATAAATTACTGAAAAACAGCAGCGGGTGAAGTATATTGATCGCAAGTGCTCAGTTTGTGATCATATCTCTCTTTTGTTCTGTTGATATGTAATCCAAATATTCGTAGCTTGAAACGGATGGAAAAATGACAGCATTGTGCTGCTTTTACGCCCACTCACACAGCTTGATCTACGCTGCATTTCTCCCCTTGGGTTTTAGGTTTTGCAAAGGTAAAAAAACAATTCACCAGACAGTTCAACTTTTAGAATACCGGGTATCAGATTTGCACAATCCATATACACAACGCTTTGGCTTGTTTCCCTCGCTTGAAAGCTTGACAGACCTCCCACGCTTAGCTACGGTTGCTAAGCCATGATTGGTGTGTGGCGGTTTTCAGGTGTGGCTTAGCAAAGGGTCAATTGTCTTTGCAAATTTAAGAGAATTGAACAAAGCAATTATGTTGTCCCCCCAAAAATCTGTGTTGATTCAGCTCATTTTAAATAAGCAGTTTGAACAACCTGCAAACATTTTTTTTTTGAGTGAAATATACAATAATGCTGGCAAATGAAAAAAAGCTCAAATGATTCAATCACTTGTTAAGACAAGGACCACTTCAGTTTTACCAATTAGGGCTAAAATGATCTCTCTAATCATTTGAGTTACTTGAATACAAAAAAAAAAAAAATCAATTGAGGCAAATTATTTTTTCTTGTGGCTTTGTTTATCCCCTTTAACTACACAGCTAGAGTTGTGTTTCCCCCACAGACCATTAAAATTGATGCACAACCCACCCTGGACAGGTGATGCAAACAAAAGATGCTGCAGAATAAAAACAGAACCAGGGTGAGGAAAAAAAAAATACCAAAGAAAACATCAGAAAGTTTCCCACTTTGGATTTATTTCAAACAAACTGTTTCCCACATACTCCTTACAAACAGATTTATGAATATCCCCCTCAAGAAATGCATTTTACAGAGATGGGGGATGAAAAAGAAAGACGCTCGAGTCTCAGTGGACAGGCTGTTTGTAAGAGAACTGAAAAACAAGATCTTTGAAACGTCACCACAGCAATAAACTTGCCTTCATCAGATCATTTCATGTGGTATGAGGTTGACCTGAGTGCACTCATTACACTTACAGACCTAAAACTAGAAGCCTAAGAAAAACAAGGTAACTCTCCATTTGCTGTCTAACAGAAAAAACAGACACCTTCAATCATCTGTTTTAAAAGCTGCTTGTCTAACCCCCACTTTCTCTCTGAAAACACAGGACATCACTTCTTTCAAAATCTGCCTCTTATCAGCTTTAATACAGCGAGAAATCTCTTAGCTTTAAAAAATGGTGTAGACAGTCTGACACAAGAGACTACGGTGTGTGTCTACACGCCACAGGGTTTCAGTGGCTAGCAACACAAGTAACACCAAAAGCATAAGATGAAGAGCTCTAAAATCCCATACAAAGAAAAATAGAGGGAAAATCATTGCTGACACACAGCTAGCGCCACTGGTGTGCTTAATAATCCATGGCACAGACACGGCGAAGTGATCTCATGAGGGGAAATCAGGTGAAGGATCAGGAGAAAACAGCTCAGGTTTTAGATTTATCACCTCTCCTCCAGTCACCTCACGTTATGGCCAACAAGACAACCTAATGCAACAAAACTTCAGATTAGCATGCTAATAGCTATAAAGTGTCAGTCGGATGGCAAGACCGCAGTAATGCACTGTCACAGCTTATCGCAAATAATTTTCTTTCCATTTTAAGAGATCACAGACACTGCAACACATGGGGCAAAAGTATGAGAGTATTTACATCAACACTGTATACTTTGAAGTTCTAAAGTTTTTCCTTTGCTTTTGTACTATATTTTTAGAACAATCCTTGTTCACACACATCTGCAAATATACCCCAAACCCAAAATCACAAGAAAATGTGACAATATGGAAAATGCAAATGAGAAAACGCTAAATCAGAAAGAAGTGATTTCTAAATTAACTTTGACTTGTAATTCATTGCAGACAATACAACAAACATAATTTTATGTGTTCCTGATGATTTTTATTTTTTTTATAAACATGTATTACAATTTTGGTTCTTGAAACACACTTATAAAAACAGTGAAGCATTCACCACTTTGTAATGTTGTCAGTCTTTTTCACAACATTTAAAAGACGATTAGGGACTGAAGACACTAAGTAATGAAGTCTTTCAGGTGTAATTTAGTACCATTCTTCCTGCAAACAAGTCTTAAGGTGTGCAACAATGCGAGGTCTTGGTTGTTGCATTTTGCACTTCAAAATGCACTACACATTCTTTATTGGAGACAGGTCGGGACTGCAGGCAGGCCAGTCAAGTACCTGTATCCTCTTCCTCCACAGCCAGGACTTTTTTAATGTGTGCAGAATGTAGTGTTGCATTGTCTTGTTGAAATATGCATGGGAGTCCCTGGAAAAGAAGCGCAGTGGGTAGCACGATCGCCTCACAGCAAAAAGGTCACTGGTTCGAGCCTCGACTGGTTCAGTTGGTATTTCTGTGTGGAGTTTTCATGTTCTCCCCATGTTGGTGTGGGTTTTCTCTGGGTGCTCCAGAACAAGTCCAAGGACATGCGGAATAGGTGAATTGGGTAAGCTAAATTTTTCGTAGTGTATGTGTGAATGAGAGTGTAAGGGTGTTTCCCAGTGAGGGGTTGCAGCTGGAAGGGCATCCACTGCGTAAAACATATGCTGGATAAGTTGGTGGTTCATTCCACTGTGGCGACCCCGGGTTAATAAAGGGACTAAGCCGAAATAATGAATGAATGAATGAATGAATGAACATTTCAGCATTAATGAAGCCATCACAGAAGTGCAAGTTACCTTTGCCAAAGGGCATTGACACAACTCCATACAATGACAGACTCTGGCTTTTGAACTTGTTGCTAGTAACAGTCTGAATGATCCTTTATTTCTTTGGTCAGCAGCACATGGCATCAAAACAAGTCAAAATGAGGCTCAGTAATGTGTGTAGCTTCCACATGACTGTATGACCTCCCTACAATGCCTATAAATGCTCCTGATGAGGTGGCGGATGATCTCTTGAGGGATCTCTTCCCAGACCTGGACAAAAGCATCTGCCAAGTCCTGGACAGTCTGTGGTGCAACGTGGTGTTGGTGGATGGAGCGAGACATGGCATCCCGCAATGTGCTTAATTGAATTCAGTTCTGGGGAACGGGCGGGCCAGTCTATAGCATCAATTCCTTCATCTTGCAGGAACTGCTGACACACTCCAGCCATATGAGGTCTAGCGTTGTCCCAATCCCACTGGCATATGGTTTCACAAGCGGGCTGAGGATCTCATCTCAGTATCTAATGACAGACAGGCTACCTCTGGCAAGCACATAGAGGGCTGTGTGGCAAAGAAATGTCAACCCGCACCATTACTGACCCACTGCCAAACCGGTCACGCTGGAGGATGTTGCAGGCAGAAGAACGTTCTCCACAGCATCTCCAGACTATCATGTCTGTCACATGTGCTCAGTCTGAACCTACTTTCATCTGTGAAGAGCAAAGGGCGCCAGTGGAGAATCTGCTAATTTTGGGGTTCTCTGGCAAATGCCAAACATCCTGCATGATATTGGGCTGCAAGCACAAACCCCACCTGTAGACGTTTCTTTTTTGAGCAGTGTATATATATATATATATATGTATATATATATATATATATATATATATATATATATATATATATATATATATATATATATATATATATATATATATATATATATATCCAGTTGGGGTCCTCCACCGGCAGCACCATATACAATAGGTCTGAGTCAAGTTCACAGCCAGGACTGACAGCTCCAATCAAGTGTTCAATAGAGGTAATAAAACCTTTATACATTAGCACTTATTTAATAAGAAAAAGAGAGACAAGTCAGACTATTTGGACCCCTTTGTGAGTTACAACATTAAAAATCCAATATAATTCAGCTGAATTTGAAAGCTCGCTCACTGAAAACCTCATTTACAGATAAGCAATCTGACAAATTCATTCATGTGCCCTTTATGTGGAGTAAAAAATATAATTATTTCGAATTTCAAGCACATGAACAAGCAGGAAAGCCATTAAGTCGTTTTTTTTTTAAATGTGAAAATTATTTTGTGGTGATAGATCAGCATACAGGTTTGTGAAGATAATTAAATTAATTAAAATTAATAAACACAACTTTAAAAACATTCATATAAATCAAATTATCTTAAGTAGGCTACAACAAAAACATGGACAAATATGTGGCAACATGCAGCTAACTCAATTTTAGCATAAACTGAACCTACTCAAAAACGCCAAAAGTTGATTTAGATATTAATAACATTTTTATTTAATCTTACATTTTATAAAGTCCATTTGTTATTTTTCTACTACTATTTATTTATTTTTAACCGGCCATTTGTTTCTTAGTTTGAGAAACTAGCTTCTCCTGTCTGACTGTGTAAAACCGCATGCTTTTGCAGTGTTCATATACTTATTCCTGTCAAACAATGTAAGATGACATGGAAAATATATGGTGCAAAGCAGGTATACAAAACCGCAGGCTAGTGGGCTCATGTCATCCCACATTTTACAACCAGATTGTTCATATTTAACCTCGGGAATTCATGGAGGACTACTTTCGTGTTTCATTCCATGGCTTTGATATACAGCTCTGAGAGAGCCTGGAGCTTCCGGAACATTTACAGCTGCTGTAACAAGGCAAATGGAGCAAGCATGAACATATGAGCAAACAACAGCTCTTAGCAGGAGGAGCCAGCAGGGATGGAGCAGAAGAGATGAAAGAGCAGTGTAAAGCCCCTCAGAGGAGGCCTGAGGACCTGCAGAACCACAGCCAATGTGGGGGCTTCGAAACCGCAGAATGATCATAAACATGAGGAAATCAAGGACTAGAACAATGACACAGAAAGATGTCAAGAAGACAATTTAAAGATGTGCATGTATCATGCTAGCTGGCTTTTGCAGAACTCAATTACAAAACATTATTATTATTATTTATTTGCTTGTTTTTGTTTTTGCTCTTTTAAAGTGGCGTGTCCTTATTCTACCCATATAATGTATGTATAATTCATGGAGGGAGAATTTATTTTATTTTTATTTTTTAAAGGTGAGCAACTTTATAGTAAACAATACAAATGTTCCAGCAAAACCCCCCAAAAATTATTATTATTTTAAAATAAATTCTATAATAATTTACACACACACACACACACACACACACACACACACACACACACACACACACACACACACACACACACACACACACGCACACACACACACACACACACAGTTGAAGTAAGAATTATTAGAAGTTAGGATTATTATTGAATTATTTGTTTTTTTTATATATATTTACCAAATGATGTTTAACAGAGCAAGGAAATTTTCACAGTATGTCTGATGATATTTTTTTCTTCTGGAGAAAGTCTTATTTGGTTTATTTCAGCTAGAATAAAATCAGTTTTTATTGTTTGTTTATATATATTTTTAAGGTAAATATTATTAGCCCCTTTAAGCAATTTTTTGTCAACATTTTTGTAACCTGCCAAGTTAACCTAATTAACCTAGTTAAGCCTTTAAATGTCACTTTAAGCTGTATAGAAGTGTCTTGAAAATATCTAGTAAACTATTATTTACTGTCATCATGGCAAAGGTAAAATAAATCAGTTATTAGAAATGAGTTATTTAAACTATTATGTGTTTAAAAAAAAATCTTTTCTCCGTTTAACAGATATTGGGGGAAAAAAATACACAGCGGGGCTAATAATTCTGACTTCAACTGTATGTATGTATATATATATATATATATATATATATATATATATATATATATATATATATATATATATATATATATATATATATATATATATATATATATTGATACATTGTTTATTTAATATATATTTTAAAATAAATAAACAATAAATAAACAAAATATGTTTAAAAAAGCAGAATTATGACATTTAATTAAATAAAAATGTATTTATTTATGTTTGTATTTAATTATCTTCTTATTCAGTTGGTTAGTTAGTTATGTAACCCATCGGTCCTGAGCTGGGATCAAACCGGCGATTCTTTGAATGGGAGTCGATTGCTCTAACAAAGAGACTAAAGACCATGGGCTCTAGTGTCTATCACTAGAGCCCCTTTTGAGGTCAGAGAAGTGGGTTTTACCTACACGGCACTTTGTAGCTGGCATCCTTTACACTCACCCCATAATCCCCACTCACCCCACTCGTCTCCCATGCAGACGAGCACCCTCGTGTTACCCACCGGTCCTACTGCACCCAACCCATTTTGAGCTGGGATCGAACCAGCGAGTCTTTGCATGGTAGTAGGTTGACCTAACAAGGAGGCTAAAGATCATGGCCTCTAGCGCCTATCGCTAGAGCACCTTTTGAGGTCAGAGAAGTCAGGTCTACCTGCATAGCACTTCACTAGCTGGCATCCTCTACGGCTGATTAGTTAGTAAGTAAGTAAGTAAGTAAGTAAGTAAGTTAGTTAGTTAGTTAGTTAGTAAGTTACATTATAAAAAACTATTTCACTATCACCTAAAATTATTTATCTACTTATTTATTTTCTCAAAGTATAACTTCAGCAACATTGACTAACCTCAACTAAAATTTCAGACTGAGTTTATAGTTGGTAATACTAAAACTACCTACAGTATTGTTATTTTCTATAGCTACCCTATATTGGGCTATATATTAAACATAAATATTAAATAATAACTAATAATGGCAACATGGTGGCACAGTGGGTAGCGCTGTCGCCTCACAGCATGAAGGTCGCTGGTTCGAGCCCCGGCTGGGTCAGTTGGCATTTAATATTAGCTAATATATAAATATACAGTAAACAAAAAAATTTGTATTCAAAATTAGGTAATAAAAAGATAACAAAATAAAGGCCATGGAGAGGGTGTAAACGGTCATCTAATAGCTAAGTAACCATGACTTTTCTGGTCCAGAATACCTTAGCTATATTCACAAGCAGAATTAAAGAAAACCACAAGCAGAATGTAGTCTTTTAAAGCTGCCTTTTGCTCAGTGGCTGAGCACAACATGCTGTCCAGACATGCCTGCTAATTGTCCCTCAGTCAGTAGCGCTTATTTTTCTGACAGTACACAATGTTGAGCATTTAAAGCTCAAGTCACACGAATTACTGGTGGCGTTGGGCAGGAATTAACTGACGTTCCTCCTAAGGGTGCTGACAGCTATTTCTGTTCATGCCAGCATTGCATAATGGAGCATAATGTTTGCCAGAGCACCAATTTTCCTCAGATCTGCCTTTACAGGAAGGATTTACTTGATGCTTTTCATAACTGTAGACAGTGTTTTTGGTGGAAATTTTTCTAAGATAGGTCAGACAATTTAGAGTAGAGATCCAATCCGATGAAAAGATGCCCTTTCAAAAAGTTGAAAGCATGTCATCTTCTTAACAGAAAAGAAAAATGGAGATATAAATCTTTGAGGTTTTCATCCATTCTCCTGACAGCTCAAGAGGAACATCTTAGGAAACGGTTTAACTTGAAGGCAAACGCAGAGTCTGTGCATTTTTTGCAAAAAAAAAAAAAAAATAAATAAATAATAATAAAAAAAAAAAAATATATATATATATATATATATATATATATATATATATATATATATATATAGAGAGAGAGAGAGAGAGAGAGAGAGAGAGAGAGAGAGAGAGAGAGAGAGAGAATAATTCAAGTAAAAATATAATTTAATAGGCCAGATTATGTAGAAATAACTAAGTCAATAATTGTCAACCTAGAAGTAATCTTTGTAATTAATAAGCTTTGAAATTTCATAAATATATAAAAATATAAATATTTTATTTATTTCTATATTTTTATATATTTATAAAATTACAAAGCTTATTTATTGTGTTAGGTTTTTATAGGGTTTTCTGCTGCTAAGTTGTCCATAAATATTTATTTATTTATTTATTTAAACTACTTGCTGAGTGCCGATGTAACGTAATTTCGTTCCACAATACATCTACTGTGATGTCTTGAATGACAACAATAAAAAAAAAAACTGGAGCAGACATAATACTGAAAGTTGTACTGTAAAGTGACAGTATACTTAAATGAGATGTTAAACCAGTATCCTGACTCTGTGGTCATTAAAAATCCCAGAATTTTCCCTGAAAAGGGTAGGGATGTGACCCCATCATCTTAGCCAAATTTGCCCACTGGCCTCTGTCAATCATGACCTCTTAACCACCCTAGTCTCCTCTCCACAAATAAGCTGGTGTGTGATCTGCCATAATCAAGGTGGATACTACACACTGGTGTCGGTCCTGAAGATTCTACCCTAGTGATTATACCTTAATGACAGCTTTTGGACCTTTTCTCAGAGTAAAATACACACAAAAATAACAAAAGATCAAAGAAAATCATTAGTAAGGTTTAATAGTTGGGCTGAACATGATTTATTTTAAAATCTAATGTTGATGCAAGTTTATGATCCCTTTCATTCACAACAGAGAATTCTTTTGAGTCAATCTTAAATTAATCTTTTCTTTTGTTCAACAAAACCATTGCAAATAACTTACACACTCAAAAAATCTGTTTCCCTAAAGTATTATTAGGTATGATGAGGTGCCGTATAGGATTTAAATCAAACTTTGCTCATCAACACATTCATAAAACACATGAAAATTATTAACATTCACAATGTAACATAAAAAAGCCAAAACCAATCCAACCAATTTGTCATGCGTACACCAAAGCAGTTTCTTCTTCTAGAAAACATTATATATTTGCTTAACAGCATCACAAATCCAAGTTCAGTAAATGCTGTCAATACTGCATGATATTGGAAAAAAAACTGACATTGCAATAATTTCTTTTTCTGCATATTATATTTTGTGATTAATGTCATTTCACATGGTGATTTAAATAACTCTATAACGAAAAGTTCATAATTTTACTTCGTGATAATTTCATAGTGAGTGTGTTTATTATAAAGTATAATAATGACAATAAATTACAAGCATAAATGAATGCAATAACACAAATATACAAATGAAATAGTGCTTTATGGTTTTCTGAATGTTCAAAAAGTATTGAGTTCAACTGAAAAATAACAATGTAATCAAATGAAAAAAAAAACACTTTATAGTCTTCATTGCGATAAAAAAAAATGCAATTCATTTGTGTTAAAGCTACAAATTTGATCAATTATTGTGCACAAATGGTTTAAATTAACTTGAAATGTTATAGTCACATGCCTTAAAAATAAATGTGTTCACTGTAATATGGTTATACTTACAGTTGAAATCAGAAATATTAAACCCCCTTCAAATCTTTTTTTTTTCTTTTTTAAATATTTCCCAAATGATGTTTAACAGAGCAAATAAATTTTCACAGTATGTCTGATAATATTTTTTCTTCTGTAGAAATTCTTATTTGTTTTATTTTGTCTAGAATAAAAGCAGTTTTTAATTTTTGAAAAAAAAAAACATTTTAAGGTCAAACTTATTAGCCCCTTTAAGCTATATTTTGTTTTGATAGTCTACAGACCAAACCATCGTTATACAATAACCTGCCTAATTACTTTATCCTGCCTAGTTAACCTAATAAACTTAATTAAGCCTTTAAATGTCACTTTAAGCTGAATACTATCTTGAAAAACATCTAGACAATTATTATTAACTGTTATCATGGCAAAGATAAAATAAATCAGTTATTAGAAATTGGGGGGGGGGGAGCGGGGCTAATAATTCAGGGGGGTTAATAATACTGACTTCAACTGTAGTTTTTTTGATTGTTTTAAAACTATTTCTGGGTAATTATAATCACAACTCAAAATGACAGATTCTGCGATGTGATTATTGTATATTCGCACATCACGATATCAATGCCGAAGCGATATATTGTGCAGCCTTACTGCAGCTAAACTGTAAGCTTGAAAAATGTCATAGTATTTGTGCAGTTATTGCATTTGCCAAATAATCAGTTATTTGAACTGATTAGAATTTAAACGACAGAATAAAAGCTGCATAATGAATGAGTCCTCAGAACCAAAATTCTAAATGTGACTAATTATAGTGTCTGTAGGGGGTGGGGTGATTAATCAAATAATTACGGCATGAAGTTTGAAAGTAGGCAGGTCCCTCATTAATTTGTTAGTCCTCTACTGTGAATCAGAGGTCTTGCTAGATATAAAAAGACATCTGATTCCTACCCATTTAGTGGCATAAAATAAAATAAAAAAACATTCAAGTATAAATAACTAAATCCAGACCTTGTTCGTTCAAATATTAAGCTGATTTTTTTAATATAATATAATCTAAGAATTAAAATAAGACAATATTTTAAATAAATAAAACATTAATTTAATAAAATGAGTTGTCAATGTGTGTATGAAGAATTCAGTCAATCCTACAGCATCTATTTCTTTTCTTTTTTTTAATTAACTTGACTTGAAAATGTTGTGATACAATTCTAGCAGGTCAAGAGACCATCTTGAGCAGACACCCACAGATGAGAGGGAACGGTGAAGTAAAGCACAGGGAGCAGCTTGAATAAAGTTACCAGTGAAGGTCATGATGCTTTGCGAATGAGAGAAGCAGTCAGGTGGAACAGAGAGTGGCCACAGTCTTGTGGATCTGAGTTCACAAAGTGAAGTGGAGTGTGTTTAGACGCTGCCTCGGGGAACACTGCCACCATTGCCTATATGACCTTTGCCACAATGCGTCACTAGTTGTGACTTAGCAGTCAACATGATTTAGTGAGAGCGTTTACATGCGCATTCTTAAACCGATTATGTGAAATAGGCTGACAATGCATGTGTTTAAACACTTCAACCAGTTTTTCTTTATCGTTTAGTCAAAAATGGCTTAAGAATAAACCGATTGTCACAGCTAATGTAGTTTCTATGCCAATCTTGCCCAGAATGTAAATGCATATACCTGCTTTCTGTCATTTTGTTGAAGTGTGCATGCGTGATATGTGACAGGAACACAAAGTTATGCGGTTTTAAGCATATTCAGACTTAGCAAATGTTTTGTGGTAAGGGAGTATAAAACATATAGCAAGCGCAGAAATACAGAGAACGTTCAATTCAATAACAAGAACGTTTGTATTTCATGCAACAGAAGATGCAACAGAATCTAAATGCTGCATCTTAAGAATATTGTAGGAGCTGGAAGGTTTTTGTTTATTCATTTATTTAACATGACGGTCCTACTTTATATGAAGTGTCGCTTATACCTGTGAACTTACACAGCAACTAGATGTGCAAGTAGTATGTACACTACAGTGTATGTACACACTGGTACATGGTAATTACTTGTGCAATACTGGTGTAACTACACACATGCAACAACCCACTGAATAGTATGTGTAAGTTCAAATGTGTAACAGGACATTGATAACACAATCTTTGGTAAACTACCGCTAACGTGAATTACTGATGTGATTCTACAGTTTACCTTAAAACAACATATAAACATAAGGCATTTGAATATTTCTATCTACACTCATATTTTTTTGGGCAGAAGTTGGCTGTTGTTAAACAGTTGCACAAAGGCTTAGGTTTTATATATTACACAGTAATTTGTGACCATTTTACACTTTATATTGAGTGGACAATTCCTGATGATTTACCCTGTAATTACACTGGTATCACAAGGTGAAACCTTCTAATGCAGCAATAGTGCTGCCATTCTTATTCTAATACAGTGTTCAGAACATGGTATGTAAACAGGTGTGGGAGTGGGAAAACACCTGCAAGTATATTGTTGTTACACAATGCACTTATGTAATTCTTGCTCCACATGTGTACTTTTTTAGTGTTGTTGCCATTGTGTTACACATTTGAACTTACACATACCATTCAGTGTGTTGTTACATGTGTGAAGTTACACCAGTATTAAACAAGTAAATACTATGTACCAGTGTGTACATACACTGTAGTTACATACTACTTACACATCCAGTAACCATGTAAGTTCAAAGGTATAAGCAACACTTAAAATAAAGTGGGACCCCCCTGTATACTAATATGCTTTAGTTTTAGTTTTAAAATGGCGATCCACGTCCACACTGACGTTTCATCTAGCGTTTCTGAAAAGATCTATGTCCACACCACACCTCTGAATATGCACATCACGTGACACACCTCACCAGATTACAGCAGCGCACATTGGACAGTCCATCAAGGATCTTCCACTGGATTTCATCTCACAAGAGTTGTACATAATATTTAATTCATGTAATGGTCTTTTGAATCTATGATTTGTTTTCAGGTCACGCATTTTGGTTGAGCGCAAATATAAGTTAATATATTAATTTATGTAACCATGTACACTGATTCTGCATATTGACTGATTGCTAGCCTTTATTTCCTATATTGTATAAAGAGGTTTCGTATTTTTGAATGAAAATGAAAGGAGGCAGTTATGTTATATGCTTCATTTTTGCTGTAAATATGCACATAGCTATACACGACGCCTCAACATTTTTGGTGTCTGTAAAGTTGTTAATATCCAAATGAAAATAGGCAGTTCCTTATATCATGTTTTCATTTTATTGCTAAGAAACTAAAACAACATAGCCAAGGTGAAGTGAATGACGTTATAAAGTAGCCTACACTGTTCCCTTTGAAGATTTACCCAACGTGTCCTCGGGAGTTTGTTTTCCAGATCAAACTTGGAAAGTCAGGACTTAAGGACAGGATGCAAGACTGAACTTTGTGCACTTAATATTGAGGAAAAAGCCCTTTTCAGCTGTTTTCAGATGTCTCCGTTTTTCCACATCCACACTAACATGGAGCAGCAACGTTTTAAAACCAAAAAGGCCTCTTCAGCGTTTTCAAAAAGCTCAGATTTTGGCGCTCGAAAACTCAGGGGTAGTGTGGACGGAAACGTATGCATTTTAAAACTAAAACATACATAGGCTTAAGTGAAGTTTATATATAAACTAATTTCGAGACGATCACGTGCTTATGATTGACCAAGGTGGGTCCCGCATTAGCAATCAAATGATATGTCAATCAGATGAATTTGAACATATATAAATAGCCGAATTTCATCACCTTAGTCATCTTCATCTTGGAGACACCATCCACCCCTACTCCTTCCTCTTTCTTAGCTAAACATGGGGGAGCTCTCAACCTACCTGAGCTCAGACCCCCTCTCTCCTGATGAAAATGGTCTTCCGTGCTCAGGACTCTCTACCAGGACAGCAAACCAAACTCGCTCTTACTTATCAATCATCAGCTAAGCGTGAACGCTTGAATAAAATTTACAATAAATAAATGTAGAATTTAGGGGGAAATGTATGACAAAAAGCTAAACCTGCTCTATAGTAAGATCTGCAAAGTTTTAACATTTACAATACACAGATACTTGTTAAATATAATTGTCTCTTCCAGCAGTTCATAGTCGCATCATACTTCTATACAGCTTAAAGTGACATTTAAAGGCTTAACTAGGTTAATTAAGTTAATTAGGCAGGCTAGGGTAATTAGGCAAGTTATTGTATAACGATGGTTTGTTCTGTAGATAGTCGGAAAAAAAATAGCTTAAAAGGGCTAATAATTTTGACCTTAAAATGGTTCATAAAAAATTTAAAACTGCTTTTAATCTAGCCGAAGTAAAGCAAATAAGACTTTCTCCAGAAGAAAAAATATTATCAGACATACTGTGAAAATGTCCTTGCTCTGTTAAACATAATTTAGGAAATATTTAAAAAAGAAAAAGAAATTCAAAAGGGGGGCTAATAATTCTGACTTCAACTGTATATAATAAACAAATAAGAGAAAATTGTGTTTTATATTTGTCTGGTAAGTCTTTATGGCAGTTAAGCAAATATCTAAAAATCTACGGTAAAATGACACTAGGCACTCTTTACTTAAAACAATATCTATACAATTAAAGGCTTGTTAAAACAGCCTAAATGCTTTAAAGTCACTGTTTAAAAGAAGAAGAAAAAAACCCAAATGTAAATTCTAAACTTTTAATCGACAATGGTTAAACTTAATTTGTTTATTAATCAATTTAGTAATTATTTAGTTATTAATATCATGGTCAACGGTTATACATAGTTGACATTGAAGATCTTGCTATGTGACTATTGCAGATGTGTACATTGCGATATTGATGGTGAAACTATATATAGTTCGGCCCTACTATTTTGGGGTTGAAAAGGTGGGAGACCTGAACATATATTTATTCCAGCCAGTCCAACAGTCCTTATTGAGGAGAGCTTCATAAATACCCAAAGATTATGGACAAATCTGTCTGTGCTCCAGTATACCATCGAAGTCATTACCCACCAAATGCCTCTTAATCCTTCTAAATTACCAAAGGAAGAGGCTGGAAATCCTGGAGATGATACTGCAACTGGCTGATAAACAATTCCTGCTCTCCCATTGAGAGAGGCTGAAGCATCATCTTATCAGGATAATGTGAATTCGGATATTTAATGCGAGAACAGCAGTGTATGAGTACTGGATTTGGTCGTTTCACACACTATGCCATGATTAACCTCGATAACTCCTTCATTTACATGACTCAAGATCATTTCCATGTTGGGGAAACATTGACAAAGTCAAGAAATCCAGTGATAAAATGGAATTTACTGCATTATAGGAAATGTCAGGAATTGTTGGATGAATAAATCACAAATAGGAATGCATAATGAAGCAAACTGGACTACAAGATTGGTGCTTGAACTCAAAGAGAAGGCTAATGAAACGCAAAGTTATATTATTACATTTAAGAATCTGTGTTAATGAATAACACTGCATACTACAGTATTATCTATAGCAGTGTTTCTCAACCACGCTCCTGGAGGACCACAAACACCACATATAGTTGTCTCCTTTGTCTGCCACACCCATTACAGGTCTTTCAGTCTCTGCTAATTAGCTGTTGATCTGTGTTTGGTTAAGGCAGGGCTATTCGATTAGTTTGCCATGGGGGCCAGTTCATGAAAAGCATCCCAAATGAGGGGCCGGAGAGATTTGACTTGAATATAAGTGATGACACAACCGCAATATTAGAGCCCATATGTTGTATTTTTGCTCCTTAAGGCACCCACATTGGCTTTTTCTAAACGTTACTATGTTAATATGTATTTTGAAACTACATAATATCCTTGCATTGCACAATGTGGCTTTTTACAAACATATTCAAATGTTCAGTGTATTGCTCAAGTAGGCTTCTTCTACATTCAGATATTCATATGTTGTATGTTATATTAAACTGCATAACAATTAGGGATGCAATGATTATAGATTCTGGTTGTACGATAATAGTCAAGAATAATGATTTCACATTTATCACGATTATTATGCATTTATTAAATTCAAAACACTGCTAGTTTAGAAAAATCACAAGAAAACTGCTCATATTTTTAAGTAATGTTTATTGCTGCTCAGTAACCAAATACAACACAAAATAATAATACATAAACAAACAACAGTCCATCTTTGGATTTTAAAATAAATGACAAAGTTTTTGATTTAAACATGAGTGATAATTTTACAATGAAAATAAATGACACAACAATGAATAAATAAATACAAATAAGAATAAATAAAAAAATAGTATTTGTCTAATGTTAATTTAAGCTATTGGCTAAGTATTTAAATGAACAGTTGTTATCATCTGCATTCATACATACATACATACATAATCATTTTAATAATTTGTAATAATTTGTCTAACATATCTTTTGTTTACATTGCAGTAAAAGCCATGCACAACTCTCACCGCTACCATGTGAGATCATTTCTACTGTGTGCACTTGGAAGACGCAAGTGCCAAGTCAATCCACTCCCAATATGCACACCTCTCCATTGGAAATAATGAACATGTGTGCAAAAAAGGCATAATATGTGAACGGCCTGCTGTTATAGTTAATCCAATGTACGTGCTTATTAGCCTCGTTATAAGCTTGGAACATTAAACTAGCACACAGTTGACATAACTTTGTTTAGTTGCAGCAGTTTTGTTCCGTACAACAGAAACGCGGTGTTGAGAAGTCTTTACAATTAACCGTAATGAATTAAAGTGCGGTTCATAGTAAAATCGTCTAAACATTGCATCCCTATTAACGATATCTGTGCGTTGTACAAAAGGCCTTCTCTACTAACATATCCAAATGTTTTCGGTTGGTCGCACCACTCGCTTAATGTCAGGTGACTCACGCTCTGCGCAGCCTTCAACTGCAGCTCGTGCTGTATTGAACAGACGCGCGTCACTTCATGACTATAGCGGCTGTTTTTCGACTGATCTAAATTTATTTTTGATGTCTTGGTCACACTATTTGGACCGCCGAAACAAATTGCCTCGGGGGCCGAATTCGGCCTGCGGGTTGCCAATTGAATAGCCCTGGCCTAAGGAGAGAGCTAGTGGTTCTCTAGTAACATAGTTGAGATACACTGATCTATAGTGAACTAAAAAAACTGTAATAGATACTGTGGTACACTTGAGTTTTCACTACAGTAAATGAGGTGCATTATAGTATGATATACTCTATAGATGTAAAACAATTTCAGTAGATTAATTCAAGTAATCTAATACAGTATGCAGAAAAATATTTATAATTAATTTTCATGTGGGACGTCAACACATGAACTTAGGTACGTGAACACATGAACATTTCCTGCAACAGTGTTAATTTTGATAGCAAATTTTGATTCAGTTTTAGTCTTAGTCTTCTGACTAAAAATCCATTTTAGTTTTAGTCATATTTTAGTCTTGCTAATCATTTTAGTTTCAGTCTGGTTTTAGTCAACTAAATTTCATAAGATATTAGTCAACTAAATCTACTCTAGCGAGAGGCTATTCCATTTCAGTTAAGCAAAAGCACACACTCGGATAAATAAAAAAGATCAGAGTTTACCTTTGCTTGAATTTCGGGATGATTCTGCTGATGTCGCTTTAATTGATGTCGCGTGAATCTTCCTTTTCTCTCAGCTGTTCCCATTGTATTATTCAGACAGACGCTCCTATGGAAAATGATGTAATTGCATCACGCGTTTACTGTGGACCAGTTCACGAGTTCACACTTGCAACAGTTTCAGAATAAAGCGTATTTGGCGTGCTGTCTGGGGAGAGGGCTCTGAGCTCGGGGAAGACACCTAAACTCGAGTCATTCCTCTTATCAGGAAACAAAGAGGAATAGGGATTCGAGCGAAGTATCCAGCCCGGCCCCAGAACGCTCCCCCCGGGATAGTAATGCTTAAGAGGTGAGGTGACGGGGTGGTGGAGGGATGCTAAAGTCGTAAGATGCTGCAGGTAAGACAGCTTTGGTATATATAGGGGTTTGGTCAAGAACTGATTGGATAATAGAATAATTGTCAATGACATATTTGATACTGAAACTTCTGCGCGTGCTCCTCCCGAAATTTGTTTATCAAACATCACTTCACGAGTTCACACTTGCAACAGTTTCAGAATAAAGCGTATTTGGCGTGCTGTCCGGGGAGAGGGCTCTGAGCTCGGGGAAGACACCTAAACTCGAGTCATTTCTCTTATCAGGAAACAAAGAGGAATAGGGATTCGAGCGAAGTATCCAGCCCGGCCCCAGAACGCTCCCAAAAAATTGCTTATTTGGTTACAGGACAGCAGCCAGACAAGTGGGTGAGCCCCCCAAAATTTGCTGATCTTTAAAATTTGGAGGGGTGCTGTTAAGTTGATGGTTGTGCTTTGCAAGGTGTGTGTCTCGGGAGGAGGCAGTTACTGTATTGATGGTGATGCGTTAAGTGTCTCCAGCAGGAGTCGTCGCTCCCACGGGAGACGGGCGTCTCCCATAGGAGCGGTCACTGCGCTAGCGGTGTTGGTAAGGTGTACTTCTCCCATGGGAGCTGTCACTGCACTTGCAGTGGTGCATAATTAAGGTGTACGTCTCCCGTGGGAGCTGTCACTGCGCTTGCAGTGGTGCATGATAAGGTGTACGTCTCCCATGGGAGCTGTCACTGCGCTTGCAGTGGTGCATAATTATAAGGTGTACGTCTCCCGTAGGAGCGGTCACTGCGCTTGCAGTGGTGCATAATGAGGTGTACGTCTCCCATGGGAGCGGTCACTGCACTTGCAGTGGTGCAAAATTTTGTAAAGGTGTACGTCTCCCGTAGGAGCGGTCACTGCACTAGCAGTGGTGCATGATAATGAGGTGTACGTCTCCCGTGGGAGCTGTCACTGCACTTGCAGTGGTGCATAATTATAAAGTGTACGTCTCCCGTAGGAGCGGTCACTGCGCTTGCAGTGGTGCATAATGAGGTGTACGTCTCCCATGGGAGCGGTCACTGCACTTGCAGTGGTGCATAATTTATAAAGGTGTACTTCTCCTGTAGGAGCGGTCACTGCGCTTGCAGTGGTGCATAATGAGGTGTACGTCTCCCATAGGAGCGGTCACTGCACTTGCAGTGGTGCATAATTTATGAAGGTGTACGTCTCCCGTAGGAGCGGTCACTGCGCTTGCAGTGGTGCATGATAAGGTGTACGTCTCCCATGGGAGCTGTCACTGCGCTTGCAGTGGTGCATAATTATAAGGTGTACGTCTCCCGTAGGAGCGGTCACTGCGCTTGCAGTGGTGCATAATGAGGTGTACGTCTCCCATGGGAGCGGTCACTGCACTTGCAGTGGTGCAAAATTTTGTAAAGGTGTACGTCTCCCGTAGGAGCGGTCACTGCACTAGCAGTGGTGCATGATAATGAGGTGTACGTCTCCCGTGGGAGCTGTCACTGCACTTGCAGTGGTGCATAATTATAAAGTGTACGTCTCCCGTAGGAGCGGTCACTGCGCTTGCAGTGGTGCATAATGAGGTGTACGTCTCCCATGGGAGCGGTCACTGCACTTGCAGTGGTGCATAATTTATAAAGGTGTACGTCTCCTGTAGGAGCGGTCACTGCGCTTGCAGTGGTGCATAATGAGGTGTACGTCTCCCATAGGAGCGGTCACTGCACTTGCAGTGGTGCATAATTTATGAAGGTGTACGTCTCCCGTAGGAGCGGTCACTGCACTTGCAGTGGTGCATAATTTATGAAGGTGTACGTCTCCCGTAGGAGCGGTCACTGCACTTGCAGTGGTGCATAATGAGGTGTACGTCTCCCATGGGAGCGGTCACTGCACATACAGTGGTGCATAATATATAAAGGTGTATGTCTCCCGTAGGAGCGGTCACTGTACTAGCAGTGGTGCATAATAATGAGGTGTATGTCTCCCGAGGGAGCGGTCACTGCACTTGCAGTGGTGCGTAAGATGTACGTCTCCCGTGGGAGCTGTCACCGCACTTGCTGTGGTGCATAATTATAAAGGTGTACGTCTCCCGTAGGAGCGGTCACCGCGCCAGCGGTGGTGCATAATAAAAAAGTGTACGTCTCCCGTGGGAGCAGTCTCTGCGCTTGCAGTGGTGCTTAATAATGAGGTGTGCATCTCCTGTTGGAACGGTTATGCAGATGCTGTATTAGCGTTATTAAAATATATTATGCAAAGTGTATTTCGAAGGAAGTGTCGTGTCAATGAAGGAATGTGTTTTGAATAAGGGTTTGATGGGCTTTTCTAATGTGAGAGCGGTCGGCTCGAATGTAGCACTTAAAGGCCTGTGAGGACCAGCGTCCGAGTGTTTGGATCTGCTGCTCTGATAGACCATTTTGTGCTGCAGTGGTGGCTGCGCCTATTCTGAAGGAATGGCTGGAGAAATTGTCAGCTGGAAAGCCAGACTTAATTAGGACGCATTTAAGATGCTTCTGGAACCAGAAACGAGTGACTGGGCGATTGCTATCGTCTGTAAAAAGGGGTTTAGTGAGTGTTTTCAGTGTTATGGGTTGTCGGGTGTCTTGATGTGTGGGGTGGGTTCTCTGTATGCCTTTCAAGAGAAGAGTTGTTTGCGAATTAGCTATGTGAGGTGCAGGGGAGCCGTAAATTAGTTTGTGGAAAAATTGAATTCCACTCAAATAGCCTTTAATGGAACTGATCTGGAGTTTTTTGATAATTGTGAGGTAGGATATGTAAGATGAAATGGAAAGTAGAGAAAAATCAGGAAACAGTATGTTATAACATGCATGGAATGTTTTAAAGCTTTTCCATGCTGTTAAATATGACTGCAGGGTTCTAGGTGCCACTGCCTGAAGGATAAAGTCGAGAGAGGCTCCAAGCAGGTTTTTTAAAGGATGATCTATGGGAATATCAGCTCTGAATAAGGAGGGACTTGGATTGGAAACTGATCCGCCTCTGGTGCCAAATGTCTGAATTTCTGGAAGGCAAAACGAGAGAGAGAGTCAGCAATTAGATTTTTGGACCCAGAAATGTGATTTGCAGTTAAAATAAACTGGTCACATGCTGAGATCCAAGTTAGGCGTCTTAGTAGGGGAATTAGTGCTAGCGAATTTGAACGGCCTTTATTTATACAGTGAACGGTTGCTTCATTGTCACAGTGAATTATGATGCGGGAAGAGGACCATTCTTTACCCCATAGGGATGCAGCGACGACTAGTAGGTAGAGCTCGAATAGCGCCGATGATTTTAGTGGTTGCGGCAGGTCTAATAGCTGGGGCGGCCAAGTGGACGCGAAACAGCGTCCTTGATAGTAGCCTCCGAATCCGATTGACGGGGCGGCGTCTGTGAATAAATTAATGTCTGCTGG
This sequence comes from Danio aesculapii, assembly GCF_903798145.1. NCBI lineage: Eukaryota > Metazoa > Chordata > Actinopteri > Cypriniformes > Danionidae > Danio > Danio aesculapii. Next base: position 38,146,787 of record NC_079457.1, read on the forward strand.
GGAGGATATTAGGTCGCTGTAAAAGAAGGAGAGACCGTTCCATTGTTTGAGGAATAATATCCATAAACGGAGTTCGTTTAGGCTATTGTCATCGATGGATATTTTATCCTCTAGACCGTGAGCTGAGGACGCGAGAAATAAGAGATGAGAAATAAACGAGCGGCCTTGGGGAATTATGCGCATTGCGAAATTCAAATGGCCGAGAATTGATCATAGCTCGCGCTTAGAACAGGTGGGGCTGTCTAATAGGGAGGAAGCTACCAGGATCGTTCGATCAATTTTTTCCTTTGGTAGGGACGCTTGGAATTTATTGGAGTCTAATTTGATGCCCAAGAATTCGATTGAAGTGCTTGGACCGGCGTTTTTTTCCTCGGCGAGGGGAATCCCGAGTTCAGCGAAAACCTTCTGAACTGTCAAAAGGTGCGCGGCTGGTATAGCGTCTGGTGGTGAGATGATTAGGAAATCATCTAGTAAATGTATTAGAAGCGGGATTTCGTAGTTGTTGGAAAGGATCCAGCAGATTGCTTCCGACAGCGTATCGAAAATCTTTGGACTACTTCTGCAACCGAAGGTTAGGCGGACGGAAAAATAATAATTTTTTCGCCAAAGAATGCCGAAAAGGTGCCAAAAGTCAGGGTGGATGGGCATGACTTTAAAGGCGGACGTTATGTCGACTTTAGCCATCCATGCGCCGTGACCCGCGATTTTAATTAATGAAATAGCTTGGTTGATGTCATGATAGATCATTGAGTACTCTTCGAGAGGGATGAGACTGTTGATACTAGGAAACGGAGAGTTATGCGGGGAGGAAAGGTCGATTATTAAGCGTTTTTTATCCGAGAATTACCTAGTGGCAACGCCAATAGGACTGACGCGATAAACTCTGAAAGGAGGTGCGGAGAAAGGACCAATCATGAAATTTGCATCTACTTCTTTTTTGATTAGACGGTCGACGACGTCGGGTTCGGCGAGAGCGGACTGAAGATTTGGACAAATAAAACTACAGGTGGGTAGGCTAATGACACCTGGATGAAAACCTGAAGACAGACCCGTTAATAGAAATTCGGTGAATTTGGGATCGGGATGTTTGAGCAGTTCCGATTTTAGGCGAGAAACATTCACAGGAGTCGATAGGTACTTTCTAGCATTTTTATTTACAGATTTTCTCACTGGACATACTGTGCGGGCGTGAGCGCCGCCGCAGAAATTGCAAACATGCAAAAAAACGACATTTCTGTCTCCAGCACCTGCCGCTATTGAAGCCGGTGCACGGGCTGGCGGAGGCTGGGACAGAAGAGCTGTGATCAGAAAAAAGGGGCGGAATATTTGGGTTTGAAGGGACGTAACTGGTAGATCTGGGCTGGGCTGGGTCGGGGAGGGGAGGAGGGATGGGATTTATGAATGGGCATGATTCTGTGTGGTGGGTGGTGGATCGACAGACCGCGCAAGATATACTGCGGAAACCGAGAAAGACTTTATTATGGAGATCTGTGTCTATGGCTCCCCAGAATGGGGTCTGGTTCCATTGTGAAATGCGAATGGCGCATTTAGCGGAGAAAAGGCGGTGGTATGTATAGAAATGAGAGCCTCCGTATGAGAGCGCGAGCTCAGCGACTATCGCGAGATAATCATTGAGCTCACGCCTCCTGTGGGGATAGACAGAACAGATGACGTCTGTATATCTTGAAAATGCTATTGTGAATTCTGCGAATGATAAGATGCGTGACTGAATGTTAGCTGTGTTTTTTAAGGTTACTGAAAATTGGCCGCAATCTATCTGGCGGTCTGCCGATGTGGGTGAAATGGGTGAGAGGAGAGAAAAAAGATCAACATCCGAACCTGACAGGATTTGGCTCCTGATGGTGTTGGAGACGGGTGGAGGATCCAGGGCGAGGGCGTTGGGTGGAACGGGTAGAGGCGTGGCTGTGGACAGAGAAAAAGACTTAGTGTGAAGAAGTGGCTGTGGGATGTTGGAGGCTAGAGCCGCTTGCGGAGGCATGCTCGCGCTACTGCTGGCCCTAGGATCACCGGTGGGAGGGAAAGAGAAAAGAGGAGGGGCTTCCGACGTTAGTGACGTCAGCGGAGGCGGCCTCACGCTGGAACCTGCGTCGGGGCCTGGAGGAAAGTTGTAAGCTAGGGCCGCTTGCGGAGGCATGCTCGCGCTGCTGACCCTAGGATCACCGGTGGGAGGAAAAGAGAAGAGAGGAGGGGCTGCCGACGTTAGTGACATCAGCGGAGGCGGCCTCACGCTGGAACTTGCGTCGGGGCCTGGAGGAAAGTTGTAAGCTAGGGCCGCTTGCGGAGGCATGCTCGCGCTGCTGCTGGCCCTAGGATCACCAGTGGGAGGAAAAGAGAAGAGAGGAGGGGCTGCCGACGTAAGTGACATCAGCGGAGGCGGCCTCGCACTGGAACTTGCGTCGGGGCCTGAAAAAACCTGGGGAAGAAGAGGAGGAATTAGAGGAGCTGGGTTTTGAGCTGGGAGCTGAGGCGGCCTCGCGCTCGCGGGAGCTTGGGAGGGATGGGGAGGCAGGATGTGAATTTGGGCCTGTGCTTCCTGTAGCGACCCTGCGCTTGAGTTTGAAGGGGGGGCTGCGGGCCAAGGATATATTTGAGGATGAGCTTCTGGCGCCGCTAGCGGAGGCAAGCTCACGCTATACTGGCGGCTCGAAGGAACGAGTCCAGAGCCGGCGTGGAGTCCAACTTCCGGGGATTGAGATCCTACGTCCTCTGGACCTTGGGCTCTCCCCAGACTCGCTGAAGGCCTGCTGCTGCGTCCGGGTCTGGAAGACTGGTTTCGATCCGGACGCTGATATGGAGACTTTTGGACCTGGCTGGATTTTTTCGTGGCTTTGGAAGGTGGAGTGATGGAAGGAAGTGGTGCTCCGGATTGCAAGGCGTTATACATAGCCAGGAGGTCCGCCTTGGTGGTTCGGCGCGGAACGGTGACGCCTGCGCTGGCCAATGCTTGGCGGAGGTTGGAGACGGTGTTTATCCCTGTGGCTGGGACAGAGGACATGGCTGAGGCAAATGATGAGGCTGGAGAGGATTGCCTTCTGGGAGATGGAGATGGTGAGCCCCGTCGTGATCGGACAGCCGTGATTCTGGCTGAACGACGGCCTCGAGGTGGAGCCGCGGGCTGAGCTGATGCGCTCTGCGGGGCTACGGAGCTTTGGGTACCGGCGGGAGATCTCAGAGGAGCCTCGGCAAGGAAGGCGTCGTCGTCTGCGAAGAGATTAATCTCAGACATTCTGCGTCGAAGTTTGGATGCTAAAGTCGTAAGATGCTGCAGGTAAGACAGCTTTGGTATATATAGGGGTTTGGTCAAGAACTGATTGGATAATATAATAATTGTCAAGGACGTATTTGATACTGAAACTTCTGCGCGTGCTCCTCCCGAAATTTGTTTATCAAACATCACTTACTTTTCAAATGGTCATGTGTGCCTCATGCATCACACACACCAAGATTAATTCTGATTGGATATTTTCCAAAAAAACATCCCTCAATCACATTCTCGTCTCATTTTTATTAGTCAATGAAAAATGTCAGTATATTTTTATTAAAGTTGTCATCATCATCGTTTTCTCAGTAGAAACTTGTTCGTCACAAATATTATATTGAAAATTGACTGCAACCTGACCAAAGTTCAGTTTAACTTCAACTAAAGTTTTTAAATTAAACAGACCATCCCTTACTCTGAAAAAAAAAAAAAAAACCTATTGATTGCATTTTAAAAGACTGATCAAGTTGTTAAAGTTGTGTTTTCATTTTATTTTTGAAGTCACTAAGTTTTTAATACAGCACTTTTGGAATTTATTCATAACATGATTAAATAATCATATTATATAATAAATAAATAAATAAATAAATAAATAAATAAATAAATAGCTAAGTTCAATTGATTCAACTCTATTTTGATTATTAAAATGTATTCTAAACATAAAATGCAATCCAGTATATTTGAAATGGGAAAGTTAATGTATATTTTGTTTTACATAAATAAATAAATATGCAGAGAAAAGCTTCTCTGAGCTTTCATTGAGCTGTACTTGTTGCTGATTAAGGAATCCAAATCACTGGCATTAGTATGTAGCAACTAATTATGCAGTCAAAAATTGGCAAGTTCGTCTAGAAATGAAACTAAGTATTTACTCATCCTCATGTCACACCACACATATTAAAGCTTGTTTCTGCCTAAACAATATAACTGTCAGAAAAAAAAGTGATAAACAAAACATGTACAAAGTGCAGTATATAAAGTCATAATTTCAAGACTGCGATAAATATGGGCATGAATTTATATTTCAAACCGAATGACTTCCTTTTGTGGCAAATGGTTGTTCATATCAACCTGAGCCTGTTTAAATGATCACGATTTTCATTTTGGGTGAATTATCCCTTTTAGCTTGTCTGCGCTAATGCAACACTATTATCACCTCAATCTGAAAGACGTCAAATGCTCCTCCATCTAACCTCTATCCTTTCACATCACACTTAATATGAGCAAGTCATCGCTGATGATTCAGAGGATCCCTTGTGTTCCTAGAGCAATGATCCTAAACATCGATGGGGCTTCAAAATCACATTTAATCTCTGTCAAACTGATTCTTCATGCTTGAATAAACTATCTCAGAATCTCTCTCTCTCTCACTTTCTCTCTCACTCTGTTTTCATAACAATAGCGAGAGCCATATTCATTCTCAATGCAAATGACTGCAATCAGTTAGCAAGCAGATACATTTTTAAAGGGAACAGAGTCGACCCTGCAGTCTCATACTATTCTTCAATGACTTCCATTTCAATTGTCTTTCTAACATCATTGCATTAAATTTAGATTGAATTGGACTTTTAAAACTAACTGTATAAAATAAATAAAATAAAATAAAAACTGAAATGGGAATCTACTTGTTCTAGTCCCAGAAATGAAACAAGCTAATAATGTTTGTCTTGTTTAGTTTGAAAACCCACCGTTCCCCTTCATTTTAATGCCTCGGATTCTTAATTGTTAATGTTATTTATCTGTTTTGGTTCTGCTTCCAGGTATGATCCACTGAGAGCCATCAAGACACTCCACTGGCGCGACACAATTAAAGGCGATGGGAAATAAAAATGGAGCTTTTTAATCAATATGCAAATTAGTCATCTGTTTGGGTTGACTGACAGTCGAGTAAGTTCATCTCTGTGCAGCTGTGTGTTTTAAAGGAGATGGAAAGTAAAGCTTAAACCTGATTTAAGGGTCGTTCGCATATCGCATGTAGAACTGTGTGAAAAAAACAAGACTTGTTGTTTCCTTCACCACTTTTAACGCATTTATGAACTTGTGCTCCCATTGCATCTGTCACTTCTAAGAAACCCATCAACGGTCCTCTCAGAGGATCCACTTCTTCATTCTGTATGTGTTCCTCTGGTAATATCGCTCTCGAAATGCAACTACTATAGGCAGTGGGGTTTCTTTGTTTTTAGCCAGTGTTTTGGGTTTCCGCTGGAAATGCGTTCAGTGCTACTGTAAACATACTGCAGCTCATACTCACTTAAGGAAGAAAGAGACAGCAACCATTGAACGTTAAACAACTTAAATCATAAAGTAAACACAAAACAAAAGTGTCCACCTGGAGCTGCTCTGCAGGACTTTACACTTATTATACACTTGCTACCAAGCCAACCAATCACAGCTCTTGTGCTTCATGTTACATTTAGTTACACTTTCTGAGAGGTTCATGTCAGGATCTATGTCAGGGTACGGCAAGACTATGCCAGACCTACCGCATACACTTGACACAGAAGTAGAAAGCCTGATTTATACTACTGCGTCATCATGGTGCCCCATACTGTGAACATTTATACTTGTGCATTTATATAAGTGTCCTGTCTGTGCTCCTCACAGATTATTCAAGGCCTAAGGATCCGGAACCAATGCAGATTTGGATCTATATTTTATTTGGTCAGCCGGGTTCAGATCAGGTTCCAATATATTATGTAATAAATTGGGTCTGTGTCAACACAATCTCACGGCAATTCGTAACTTTTTGATTTAGTGGCTAATTCGTATGAATTTGTACGATCTAATCCATACAATTTAGTATGATTTGCTCAACCCCCAATGACGGTTGGGTTTAGGGGTAGGGTTAGGTGCCTTGCCTTCTTTTTAAAAATCGTACAATTTCGTACGACTGAACTCATACGAATTCGTACGAAGTAGCCACTAAACTGACAAAACGTAAAATACTTGCATTTCTCGTGAGATCAGGCTGGTAATACCAAAGTTAACTGGACTCAGAGAACACCCCATCTGCAACTTGTAAAGTTAGGATGAGATGTGATTAGAACATTATGTGATCAAAACGCACACATGTGATCTCAGCAGCAAAAAGAAGAGCTTGGTTTCATTTTCCACTGTGGTGCTGATAACAGAACTCTTTAGAATGTAATACAAATGCGCCAGTTATTGCCTTAAAAATGCAAGTTTGGTCAGATATTTCTGGTCAGATTTTTCTGTTTTTGTGACAATTGCTCTGTAATTTACTTATTATTATTAAATAACAAAAAAATATTAATTAATTAATGGCTGCCTTCTACCTAAGGCAAGTCAAGTTTATTTATAAAGCACATTTCATACACAGTGGCAAGTCAAAGTGCTTTATTTAAACAGGAACAAAAGAGACAAGTGTATATATATATATATATATATATATATATATATATATATATATATATATATATATATATATATATATATATATATATATATATATACATATATAATAAAATAAAAACAGATTAAAATGTGTTAAAATAAGTTATAAAAGAATGAAAAAGAAAAGAAAGACATGATAGCTGCCAGACACAGCACAGTGTTCATTCAGTAAAGGCACAGCTAAACAGATGTATTTTCCGTCTGGATTTGAATTTGCCTTATGTTGGAGCACATCTGATCATTTCTGGATTCCAGCAGCAGAGGGCACAGTAGCTGAAGGTCAATTCACCCTGCTTTGATTGAACCTTTGGAATGTCTAGTTTATATGATCCTAAAGATCTGAAGTATCTGTTAGGTTTGTATTCAGTGAGCATATCTGTAATGTATTGAGGTCCTAGACCATTTAGTGATTTATAGACAAGTAATAATACTTTAAAATCTCTTCTGAATGTAACTGTGAGCTAGTTTCTGGTTCTGGTCAGAATACTGGCAGCAGCGTTCTGGATTAGCTGCAACTGTCTAGCCAGCTAGCCTGAGAATCAGAAAACAGAGAGGCGACATCATACACACAAGTGTTCTACTGCATTCTTCTGTTCTTCTTCTAATAGTTTTTTGTAACTTTATTATACTTCAAGAGTTCACACTTAGCTGATGATTGATAATAAAGCGTGTTTGGCATGCTGTCTTGGGAGAGAGCCCTGGGCTCAAGGATATACTGAGCTCCCTACCATTTGAAGGGGTAGAGGGGAAGTTGAGCTCAGGTACAGTTGATCTCGAGAACTCTGCTTGTGAATGTTTTGGGAATACCTAAGAGATATAGCTTGCTAAGAGTTTGTCTTATATTTACTTATATGATATGTCTTTGAACAGTGAGAGGAAACCAGGGAACCTGGGGAAAACCTACACGAGCACAGGAAGAATATGCAAACTTTGCACAGAAACGCCAACTGGTCCGGTAGGGGCTCGAACCAGTGCCGTTCTTGCTGTAATGCTATGTTCACACCAGATGCGGAATGTAGAGATAAATCGCGATATTCGTGCGTAAATAGACGCGCGAACATTTGAGTTTACTCGCTTCATCCGCAAATAAAAATTTGCTTCATTCGTGCGTCAAATTCACGTCTGAACAGACCCAGATTTGCGCCATGGGCAGGGCTTCTGTCTGCCCAGTGACTATAGCTTTGTTGCTAAATGGCTAACATGGATTTTATTAAGAAAATAACTGTGTTTATGTGCTTTATAAAGGCTGAAAAACAGCGTCAATTCCTTTGGAGCAGTGTCTGAGTCCACTAGATCCTTTCAGAGGTGCAGCCAGCTCTGTGAGCTCATAAACTCCTCCAGAAACTGAACCTGGATGATGGAAGCTTTCAGCTGTGCTTCTGACTGAGCCGAGCCCAGTTTGATGAACTGTTGTTGGTGTAAGCAGGAGGATTTTCCCCCATGACACCAACAACAGGCGCTACGTCATAATCACGCCCGCACAAGAGCAAGCTCCTGATTGGCAGCGCGAATGTCTGCTGAAGTTCAGATTTTCTAACTCAAGCGTTTTGCACATTAAGTGCGCAAAACGCTCAATTCGCCCCACGCCTTTAGCGCAATTCGCGTCATTTGCGCCGCAGGATGTCTATTCGTGTCTTTGCATTGACTTAACATGTAAATCACTCGTGCTTGACATGTCTTCCACGTCTGGTGTAAACACAGCATCAGGCAACAGTGCTAACCACTGGGCTGCCGTGCCACCCTATCAGGAGAAGGGGGAGGAGTAGGGGTGGAAGGGTGGATTCTTCAATACGAAGATGACCGAAGTGAAAAACTCACTGTGAGTTATTTACAGTGAATTAGTGTTTATCTGACTGGCGCGATATGTGAAGCTGATGCGGGACCAGTCGTGATAAATCATAAACAGGTGATCCTCTTGAAATTAGTTTATAAATAAACCACACTTGTTAATAGCAGTTTGCTGTCAATATGTGCCAATTGTGTGCAGTTGGCTTTGTGTCTCTCTAGCCTCCTGTGCAAAACTACACACTTGTTAAACACTAATACCACCATCCCCACTTTAGTCCTATTGCTCTTGGCCACTCTCACACTCATCACCGCTACCAAACTTGTCATCTCCGCAACAAGTACTTACATTTTTGAAAGCTGTACATCAGGCTCCAAGTCACACTCATTGCAAAATTGTAAATAGGCCTTTATTAACAGTCATAGATAGATAGATAGATAGATAGATAGATAGATAGATAGATAGATAGATAGACAGACAGACAGACAGACAGACAGACACGCTGTGCATGTACTTGCCCACAACCAAACAAAAAGGAAACAAGCAAAAATATATTGAACACAAACACTCAAGCTGTGACACTGGGTGCCCTGAAGGAAATGAGATTGTCTGAGAAGATGAAGGGCCTGAAAATAAACTCTAATAAGAGTTACAGATGTACTCTGAGCAACGGCTGAGCTTGTGAACGCTTGCCGGAAATCCCTGCAGCCACAGTTGTCTCTTTTCTTTTTCTCTTAATAAACATATTCTCTGTGATTCCGTTGACTTGCTGTGAGACTGTGGAGCTGTCATGTCATTCTGAAGACAATGAATCAGACACAACAAGACCAAAGAGATAATCTGACAGAGAAATTATATCTCAGCATGCTACATTCAGTTTCCTTTAGCTACAGAATCACATTAAAGAATAACCAGCAGATGTTTATAAGATTAACCCATCTGGCTTTTACGCCACATGTATCATCTTCAAGCCTATACCTGTGTACTTGATATACGCAAATAGATTCTGATTCAACATCCAGCCTCACTAAGATTGCAAAATAAATTGAACATCCATTGATACTATAAGAATTAATTTTAAGTTCACGATCTGTATATTGGATATTTAATTGTTTTGGGTCAATTTTTTTCTCTCTCTTTGAAAAAGCAATACATTTAATCTCCAAAGACATCATTTAATTTAGTAGTTCCCAAAGTGGGGATCGGGACCCCTTGCGGGCTTGCAGGACAATGACAGGGGATTGGATTGCTTGGTGATTTCCAAAAGTCAAATAAATTTTATTGAAGTATTATAATTACCATATTTTAACCATAACCTACAGAAGATAAAAATTGTAGTTTTTAATAGTAAAAAACAACATGCAAATGAAAAGCCATCAGCCTTTCAATATTTTTTTTTTCATAAGATTGGTGTGTTTACGTTAGATTAACAACACAGCAATAGCGTCAGCTGAAGCAGATTGACTTTACAGCATCAGGTTAAACTTTCTGATACCTTTACGGCAATCAAATACATAAAAAATAAATACAGGCCACAACTGAACATTGATGATCTCTGATTGGTGGTCTCCAAAAATAAACTGAGAATAGACTTGTGCTGAAAACATTGTGTTCACCAGTCTCTTTAGTTGAGTTTAATATTAAATTTAACAAATTAATAAGTGAATTTAAATTTCTTAAACTAATTTCGAGAGGAGTACGCGCTCATGATTAACCCTGCTGGCTCATATTAGCTAATCACGATCCTCCAATCAAAGGATCCTAAGTTCCTATAGATATCCTCCTTTTCTCTTTGCAACTATCTTCGTCTTGAAGACCGCCTGTATCTAACTGTATCTAGATGTCACAGAAAACCTTGCAGATATCTCCACCTGTGCTCTTACTGTGGCGGAGCCCATGCTAGGGTAATCTGCCCAGTCCTAAGAGCTAATAAAAATCAAAAAATTACCTGTCGACTCCTGTGAATATTTCGCACCTCGCTAGAGAACTGCGTTCTCATCCTGGCTCTAATTTTTCTGACTTTCTCATTTCAGGTCTAACTCACGGATTACACCCGGGCGTCGCAGTGCTCCCTTCCTTTAATCTTTTTTGTCCTAATTTACAATTAGCTACAGCAGAACCTGAAAGGGTCGACCATCTTATTAAAAAAGAGATCGACAACCACTTTATGATTGGACCAATCTCCACACCACCCTTTAACATTTTACGCATTAGCCCAATAGGCATAGCAACTCGCAAATTTTCAGATAAAAAACGCCTAATCATTGATCTTTCATCCCCACACGATTTTTGTTTTTCTAGCATTAACAGCACCATTCCATTAGAAGAATATTCGCTCAACTACTACGATATAGACCAAGCTATTTCACTTATAAAAATAGCAGGTTTTAATTCCTGGCTAATCAAAATTATTTTTCCTCCGCCTTTAAATTCATGCCGATCCACCCAGATCTCTGGCACCTTTTCGGCATCCATTGGCGTTCACAATTCTACATTGCAGTTCGACTTCCTTTCGGTTGCAAAAGTAGCCCAAAAAATTTTCGACATGATGTCATAAGCTTTATGCTGGATTCTAACTAATAATTACTAATAGAATTCCTCATATTATCCACCTCCTAGATGATTTTTTAATCACCCCCCCCCCACATCTCCTCCAGCTAAACACCCAGAGATCACCCATCACTCGCAGAGGAAAAAACAGCTGGACCCAGTACATCAATCGAATTCTTAGGCATCAGTTTAGATTCGCACAAATTTCAAGCATCCCTTCCCAAAGAGAAAATCGATCAAATCATTTCTCTTTCCCTTATATTTCTAGCTAAACAATCATGCACAAATCACGAATTATTATCTATCCTCGGCCACCTTAATTTCGCTATGCGAATCATTCCACAAGGTCACCCTTTCACAACTCACCTCCTCCAGCTGTCCACTTCAGTCCACGGTTTAGAAGACTTAATTTGTTTCTCTAAATCCAGCCACAACAAACTCCACTTATGGATTGCCTTCCTTAAACAATTGAACAGCTGTTCCTTTTTCTACAGCGAACTGTTAACATCCCCATTAGATATTAACCTTTATACGGACGCTGCCCCATCAGTTGGTTTTGGGGGTTATTAGAAAGGCCACTGGTTCGCTGCCACGCTCTCTTCGAATTATACCCAATAGTAGTGGGCGCCATACTATGGGGAGATGAATGGTCCACCTCTAGCATTCTCATTCATTGTGACAATGAAGCCACAGTTCGATGCATAAATAAAAGGCGTTCTCATTCACCACTATTAATGCCGCTTCTTAGACGCCTCATTTGGACATCAGCGAAAAAAATATTTATTATGTCTGATAAACATGTGCCAGGTTGCAAAATCAAATTGCTGACTCTCTGTCTTGTTTCTCTTTCCAGAAATTCTGGTCATTGGCTCCAGATGCGGACCCCAACCCAACGCCTGTCCCTCCCTTTTTAGAAATTACATTGCCTTAAGCCACCCCCTTTTTAGTCTCCGGCAAACCTCCTTATCCCTCATCCTCCAAGCAGTAGCCCCTAGAACCCTTCAAGCATTCATCACAGCATGGAGCACATTTAAACACTTTCACAACATTCATCAATTATCTTTCCCCAATTTTTCCCTACTCTCTATTACTTCCTTTATTTCACACTTATACACAGCCAAACGTATCCAAGCTAGCTCAATCAAAAGCTACCTCAGCGGGATCCAATTCTTTCACAAATTAATCCACGGATCCCCCTCTGATGCCATTTCCAATTCACAAACTTCTCTCCTCATCAAAAGCATTCAAAGAACTCACCCCACCACTCCCGATTCCAGACAACCCATCACTTTCAACATCCTTTCTGCATGCATTCGCACATTAAGCAAAGGTTACATCTCCCCTAACACAGCACGCACTTTAGATGCCATGTTTACTTTGGCCTTTTTCGGCTTCCTCAGATGCTCTGAACTCACCGTAACTTCCAAATTCAACCCCTCTCTTCATCCCACTATAGCAGATCTAACTTTGCAGGATGAGGACACCCTCGCTTTCCTCATCAAACAAAGTAAAACAGATCAATTCCACAAAGGACATTTTATCTACATTTTCAATATCCCCTCCCCCACCTACCCCTTTCAAAACCTCACAGCATACCTTAACTTAAGGAGATTACAAGAAACAAACCCTCTATCCCCTTTTTTACTGACGACGCTAACCATCCAGTATCGCTTTTCTGGTTCCAGAAACACCTCAAAGAAGTCCTCCGCCTCTCAGGATTCCCTCCTGAACCATATTCTAGCCACTCGTTCAGAATTGACACTGCAATGACCGCAGCTACCAATGGGCTTTCCCAGCATCAGATCCAGACCCTAGGTCGTTGGTCCTCTGAAGCTTTTAAATCCTACATTCGCCTCAGTCATTTTCACCTTAAAGAAGCCCAGTCGGTTTTATCAAACTGCCCAGCCCAACATTGCTCACTCCTTCGTCACTCCCCTAGAAGAAGCCATCCATGTGTTTCACCCCTACAAATCCTCTTTACGGCCCGACTCCCGCAGGAGTCAGTCGGGGCTACGCTTTGACAGTATTACTATTTCATATTATTTTCCTAACATTTATTAGGTTGTGACGTCTGAGTTCACTCATTAAATGTAAAATAACTGCTTTTAGTTTTTAGTATTTTATAACTAATGCATTTAAATTAAATAGTATAAAATTTGAATATCAATAATAAATCAGCATAACTGCATTTTTTCAGCAAAAAAAAAGATGGGGAAACATCAGTGCTGTTGAAACAAAATAATCCAAAACAGCACAGCGGTTCAAATATTGTTTTCCTCTAAAGCCAGAAAAGACAGAAATCTCTAGACAAGTGGCAGTCAGAGTGATGGATGAAAATCGTGCCCTACTTTCATGACCAAGTCATTATCACACAGGAAGGCTGGCTGATGGTCACTCCGATGAGTCACCGCTAAGATTCACACAGAGTTCCCTGGAAGGAGCTGAACATCAGATTCATTTAAAATACATTTGATATTTTTCCAACAGAGAAGCCTGTTAAACTGCTTGACATTTATTTTAGATATTTTTACAAAAGCAGTATAGCACAGACATCTTAAACATGTTAAGGCTATATTAGGGTTAATGTTGCAAACAAACATGCCTAGTTCATCTTGTGAAGAATGACAACTAAGATTTACAACAGCATTAAAACAGCATGTAATCTTACATGTCATGCTTTATGCAAACTTACACCAGCTCACAATAGCCACACAATACAGCCAGACATCCATTTTTTTGTTTTACTAATGCAAATTTAAAGATTTATCTTGTTTCAGGAAGAGGTCAGCTATCCTCAGGGACCTGATGCAACTTAGTGAGGCAAATTGCAAGTTTGAAATGTTGGGTCAGGAGGAAAAATACTGATGTGTGCATGTGAAATAGCAGAGAATAAAATGTGTCAGACTCCCACAAAATATATATAACCAAAATATAATCAAATAAAGTTTGTAAAATGTATTTTAAGATTCTGATTGTTAATAAACCAGTGCAGTTGCAGGACTGGACAATGTCCGTGTTTTTCATTAAGATGCATCTTCAGTTTACATGCTATAAAAAGCATCTTCATTTCACCTGCTATAACAGATGCAACAAAACAGCAACAACAACAAAAAAAGCCTATAATGCAAAAGCAAGAATATTTACTGGAAAAGGACTGGGAAATTCAAGGAAGAGTGGGACAATGTAAAAGTTGTGAACGATGGGAGAAGAATCTTGTATATATATATATATATATATATATATATATATATATATATATATATATATATATATATATATATATATATATATATATATATAAATCAAACAGGGAGAGTCTAAAAAACCTTTTGTATGAGGAATTACTTTCCTCTGCTATTCATTCACATCTGCAGCTGACATCAGAACAGCAGAAGCCGTTACTACTTCATCAACGTCACTTTAGAGCAAGTATATGAATGATACTCTAGCATACTGTGTAAAGTGATGACAAAACAGGTGATTTTGCTGGCATTTTAAGATTATAAGGCTGAACGGCATAAATTGCCATCAGTCTAGAGACATTGAAACAGTATTACTCTGTTACCATCGGGAGATCACAAGAATAAAACACTAAACACATGCAGGCATTTCTTCTTTCCTTTTTTTACTGAACTAGTCTGCAGTCACAAAAACAGGAGACTGATTAGAAACAAACAGATGGTCAATAAAAAAGTAATTCAGGGTTATACAAAGAGTGGCCAAATCAAAATATGATATGATATGAGTTCCATCTCACACTCAATACACTACAGTTAATATGTTATAAATACAGCACTACAATATACAAAAGAGATCAACTTAAAATGTCACTCACCAAATTTATAATGTTTTGATTCTCTGTATTTTAAAAACATGCCCATCTTTTCTCCTCTAAGGGCTTATTATGTGATCTCTGTCGCATCTTATGGATGGACAACGTCAACCGTCTTCACTCTGCTTAATGACAGGCTGAATGATGCGGATGTCTCTCTGAAATTATAAATATTTAAAATAGGCACTACCTTATAAAAAAACTGCATAGATGCAATCTAAACAACTGCATTGTTGACTAAAAAAGCCTCAAAAGTACATTATATTGTCCAACAGCTGCAATATTTGTCAAACTGTAGTGACTGTATTGATCTGCTGCCATGTGGGAGGAGTAATACACAAGGATGAGGAGGCTGTACGAGTTCTTATATTGCAGAATATAGCACAGCTATTAGCCAATCAGATTCAAGAACCAGACAGAACTGTTGTATAAAATATTTAAAGTATTGAGCTAGGCATTGTTAATTGATTCAGGTTATTGAATTAGTTGTAAACCCAAAGATCAAACTCCCTAATTTGATCAAGAAATTCAGAGGAAATAAAAAACCACACGTGCTTTTAATAGAATCACACCACTTTAACCACTCGCTAAGACATGGCTAAAATGAAAAACGTTGCCTAAAAACATTTGGTAATGTGGAAACAAAAAGGCAAAGCTAATTGATTTTCAATGTTAATATCATTTTCTGAGGACAGAAAGCCATTAGATTAGCACTTCTAATTAGAAGAGTTTCTTTTTAACAAGGTATCCAGGCAACTAGAGCTCACAGGAGACCAGTATCTCATCATAGCCTTCAAATTTCAAATAGTTTCAGAGATCCCGGGAAGACAAGTTCAAGGTAAATACTGAAAAAAAGACATCACAAGTTGCTCATAATATTACACCCCCTGGTTAACACACCAAGGGAGTTGAAGTATGAAAGATTCATCGAGGAGAGCGCTCTTGCTCTTGGCATACTGTATAGTAACTCCAATATTCTCATCAATATTCAAACAGAATATGAACTAAGTCAAGGTAGAGTGAATAAACAAGCCTTTTACAAAGCAAAAGTGTAAAGCCTTGCATTTTCCTTTCAGAAATCAGTGTGTGTAGTCAAAATGAAAGCAGCGGGTTTGAATTCCCATTACCCCCAAAAAAGAAAGAAAAAAGAGAAGGAAATTGAACATAGTAAACAAATATTACGTGAAAGCAATTCACAAGCCACACACACACCAATGCTATCACAAAGCTGCAAACACTCGTTCCAAATTGACTCTGCAGGCACGCAGCGTCACAAATCACCCCCACTTATTTCCCAGAGGGACCGAGACATTATCAACCCGCTGCGTATTAATGAACAGCTCCAATCCGTCCATCCATCCCTCCTTCCCCTGCTCCTCTCTTTCATTTGTCCTCTATTTCTTTCATTGCAACTCTCCTCCAGTGACTCTTCTTGTTGTCTCTGGTCTCATCTGTTCCTTTCTCTCTTTGATTTCCACTCCGAGCCAAAACGCATTACATCTCCTAACGGCTCTCGCTCCAGACTTTGCATCTGACATTTTGTAAACATGTACCATCCTGACCTAGCCTCACCGTCCTTCACGTCTGATCTATTATATCGTTTTCTCAGTGAGCGTGCATAGAGTGCACTGCACCACTTTTAGTGTCCTCGGTATGGCACAGTGCATGGAAGTGAAGCAGCAAGATTCAGCATAAATCTTCAATTATGATTTTTATTTGCATATTTATATATTTTTAATCAAATAAAAAAATGATTTAAATTACATTTGACTAAAGGTGGTAAGGGATTATTGTTGTAGTCTGTTTAAAATTAATTAATTGGATTGTTTTATATATATATATATATATATATATATATATATATATATAACTATAAATATATATATATCTCAATTAACATATTGGATATATTTTTTAAAGAAAAAAAGTGATTCATGACATCTAACTATGTGTGGTAAAAATGCTCTGCATCACAGAAATGCTGTACCTCACGTTTCACAGTGCATGGTGGAACAATTTAAGAGTGTTTTAGAGTTTCAGAAAGCATCTTATGGTGGCAAATTGTGGTTATGATTACTTGTGATCTCTCTGCTGATAACTTCACAGCATTGACAAAGAGCTCAAGGGTGTTTCTGGAATAAAAGATAATACTGCTGTGCAGAACCTCCTGCTTTGCTAAGAACAAGCCAAGTAAAAGCACATGAAATAACTAGTAGCTCTGCAGTTTTATAGATGTAGGAGAGTCTTGTTTACAGCCCTAGGCTTTGTAAACAATAGAGAAAAACAATACTGGAGCTAACCGTGTTTTCTTTTTTAATCCAAACAAAAAACCAATCAGCCAATCAAAAGCACTTTTACAGCTTTTAATCATTTTACAGAATCAAATGTTTTTGGGATGTATGGATTTAAATTGTGTCTTATGTCTGCATTCACTCAAAATTAAAAAAAAAAAAAGCTGCTGGTTTAAGCCCCAGCTGGGTCAGTTGGCGTTTCTGTGTGGAGTTTGCATGCATGTTGGTATGGGTTTCCTCCCGGGACTCCAGTTTCCCCCACAGTCCAAAGACATGCGCTATAAATTGGCCATAGTGTATGTGTAAATGCAAGACTGTATGGGTGTTTCCCAGTACTGGGTTGCAGCTGGAAGGGCATCTGCTGTGTAAAACATGCTTTAGGCTCGTAGCCAGCCTAGTGAATGGGGCAGTTCTTTTTTTTCTCAAAAAGACATTTTTGCAGTTATTTGACACAATTTCTATTTAATTATGAGGTTTAAAGATTGCATTTTAGTGAGAATATTTATTTTTTTTGCTGGATTAGGTTGTCTGATGGTTACACTTTTTAATGTACCAAAAACATTTTCTAAAGATTTAGAATAAAGAAATATGAAGAAGCTACTTATTTTAGGCTACTTTCTGATATTCATTCATTCATTCATTTTCTTTTCGGCTTAGTCACTTTATTAATCCAGGGTCGCCACAGCGGAATGAACCGACAACTTATCCAGCACATGTTTTAAGCAGCGGATGCCCTTTCAGCCGCAACCCATCTCTGGGAAACATCCATACACACTCATTTACACTCATACACTACAGACAATTTAGCCTTCACAATTCACCTGTACCGCATGTCTTTGGACTGTGGGGGAAACCGGAACACCCGGAAGAAACCCACGCGAACGCAGGGAGAACATGCAAACTCCACACAGAAATGGCAACTGAGCCAGTTAAGGCTCGAACCAGCGACCTTCTTGCTGTGACGCGACAGCACTAACTACTGGCCCACTGCGTCGCCTACTTTCTGATATATCACTAGGACAAAATAGCAATCTGTTAAAGTTTTAAATGTAAAACTGTGGCCTATTGTCATTTATTAGGCAAATAATAAACTGGCCAGCACATTTAACTTTCCTCAGTCTCAGAATCTGGCCATTTGAATAATAAAAAATAAATAAACATAAAACAACAATAGCCTAAAAAGTATTAATATGGGCCACTTTTAGTGCTTCACAACTTTTTATTGCTCATTTATTCTTTCAAGAATAAGGTCCAAGATTTAGAATAAAAGTTACTTATAAAATGTTTTCACTATAAAAACAATACAGTGAAAGTTGACTTTGCCTGCATCAGATTCCGCTTGGTCTCAAAGCCGTTTTTCAATGGGTTATTTTGTTAACTTATGATGGCATAACAGTCATAATAGGACAAATGAGCTCATGTATGGGACAAATACTGGACCTTTGTCAGTGAGGGGCTGGGTCTTTCGTACACACTCTCAACACATGTCCAAGGGAGGCTTAACATAAAACAAAAGAAAAATAAATATATATACACAACATTATAAATATTTACATTAAATTGCTATAAGGAAAAAGCAAAGGCGACATGATCAAACTAACTAATAGTGCACTATTTGTGTAAACACTGCTGTTTTGTTTTTAACCACCTTTTAAGAACACTAGTAAAAACATTTTAATTAATTTCTAATTTTAGGCTAACAAGTACATCATTCCACAAATTGGTTCTCTTAACAGAGAAAACGAATTGACCAAAGGAGGTCTTACACTTTGGAATGGTCAATCAACATTAACAGTTGCTCATGTCACCTCTGTGTAGGGTTGGGTATTGTTTGAGTTTATTCCGATACCAGTGCTAAATCGATACTTTTAAAATGGTACCGTGCCTGAACTGATACTTTTTAGCCGCAGAATTATTTGACAAAAAATATATATATATTTTAATCATTATAATTGAACAATATAAATATATATATTTACAATAAGTTTAAAAGTAAACATCAATTCATATTTTATCTATTTGAATTGCATTAATATATTTCTTTTGATCATTTGTTTGTTAGCATGAATGCAAGATTTGCCTTTATGCTATTGACATTACACTAGCTTACTACCAACCTGTGGAAAGGCTGTCATCAAAATCAGGGAACATCTTTTTTCTGGGTTTGGGACTTGTGACTACTTTTACATGGACATCAGTGATCTAATGATTTGCTTCAATCTGAATAAGAAAATAATATGATTCAGGTGTTTACATGAGTTGCTTTTTTAATGTTAAATTCATGATTTCCAGTTACATGTTATAGCACATAGACCCATTAATGTCATTGCGTCACCAGCCTATAAATGTTTCCTCCGCAGTTTGTGTCTGTGGTCCTTTAAAGATAATCAAAAATCACTGTTTACGTGGTAAGACTCTTGATCAGAGTATTGTCTTAACCATATTAAAATCAGAGTATTGGTGTCCATGAAAACGCACTCACTGAAAGTGCCAGATGATGTGATCAAAGACAGTCAAAGACAGTCATTTCCTCACCTTTAAGTTGATTCCATGAGCCATCAAATTTCATAAGTTTGACGTGTTTCCCTTCTTACATGCAACTTTTGTAAAGCATCTGCTGCATGTTGGTGTGTTGGTGTTCCATTGAGTGCATTGTGTCTGACATTGCATCACTGAGTGATGCAATCTCAGCTCGCATCATAAAGGCTGCATCCAGATACTATTGACCTTAGATGCTTCTTAAGAGCGTCACACACCGGATGCGCTGCTCAGAGCTGTGACAGAGCGCGCACATGACAGTTGAAATTATCACACACCAGATGCGCACATTCGCATGTTATTTAAAATTAAACTATTCAGATGGCGCTTTGTGGCGCGGCAGAAATATGAACAGTGTCCTGAGCCATGGCTGGGCGCCGTGGACAGCCACCGACTTGCAGCGCCGGTGTGTGTACCCTGATAGAAACCTAAAATGCATGCACGATGCCGAGCGGCCTTTCTGTTCTGGGACCTGCTTTACATTCTTTGTTGCAGCACCATTGGCACCAGAATTAGGCACCGCAATTCATATGCTTATTCGGTCCAGTGCGTACCGGTTGCAAAGGTACCCTCTCTGTGAGAGGTCTAATTCCTACTGATTAGATCAGAAAAATAGCAATGGTACATGATTATCCAACATTTAAGAATGTTTGAAAACATTATATATATATATATATATATATATATATATATATATATATATATATATATATATATATATATATATATATATATATATATATATACACACTACCACCATGCTTTAGTGCTTAGGATCTTGAGCAGTTCCTTTCCTTCTCCATACTCATCTCTTCCTATCACTCTGGTGCAAGTTGATCTTAGTATCATTTGTCCATAGGATGTTGTTCCAGCACTGTGAAGGCTTTTTAAGAACTCTAATCTGGCCTTCCTGTTTTTGAGGCTCACCAATGGTTTACATCTTTTGGTGAACCCTCTGTATTTACTCTGGTGTTGTCTTCTCTTGATTGTTGACTCTGACACACATACACCTACCACTTGGAGAGTTTTCTTGATCTGGACAACTGTTGTCAAGGGTGTTCTCTTCACCAGGGAAATAATTTTTTGGTCATCAACAGCAGTTGTTTTCAGTGCTCTTCTGAGTCTTCTGGTGTTTCTGTGCTCACTGGTGCTTACTTTCTTTTTAAGAATATTGTTTAGGCCATATCTAATGTTTTGCTATCTCTCTGATGGGTTTGTTTTGTTTTTTCAGCCTAATGATGGCTTGCTTGGTTGATAATGACAGCTCTTTTTTACCTCATCTTGAGAATTGACAGTAACAGATTCCAAATGCAAATAGCACACTTAAAATGAACTCTGGACCTTTTATCTGCTTGTTGTAATTGGGAATAATGAGGGAATAACACACACGGGCCTAAGAACAGCCTAGAAGCTAATTATCCAATTACTTTTGGACCCTTAACAAGTGGGAGGGACATATGCAAATTGTTGTGATTCCTACAGTGTTTACTTTATTTGGATGTAAATACCCTCAAATTAAAGCTGACACTCTGCAGTTAAAGCACATCTTATTTTTTTAATTACAAATCGATTGTGTTGGTGTATAGAGACAAAAATGTTAGAATTGTGTTGATGTCCAAATATTTATCGACCTGTGTATATATATTTTTTTCAACACATTTCTAAATAAAATAGTTTTAATAACACATTTCTAATAACTGATTTATATTATCTTTGCCATGATGATGGTACATAATATTTTACTAGATATTTTTCAAGACACTTTTATACAGCTTAAAGTGAAATTTAAAGGCTTAACTAGGTTAATTAGGTTAACTAGGCAGGTTAGTGTATATAGGCAAGTTATTGTATAATGATGGTTTGTTCTGTAGACTATCAAAAAACATATAGCTTAAAGGGGCTAATCTAATAATTTAGAAAAAAAAAAATAAAAACTGCTTTTATTCTAGCCGAATTAAAACAAGACATTCTCCAGAAAAAAAATATATTATCAGACATACTGTGAAAATGTCCTTGCTCTGTTAAACATTCTTTGGGAAATATTTAAAAAAGAAAACAAAATTCAAAGGGGGGTGTAATAATTCTGATATATTAACTGTATATATATGAAACAGAATGAAAATGCACACCCCCTCTAACCCAAGACAAAAAAAAAGAGTTGTAAAAATGGTCCATTTCTGACACTGGTCACAGAGAATAAATTAAAAGTGTTGTCCAATAAATCAAACGTTTCTGTTGATTGTAACATGTAAAAAAAAAAAAAAAAAAAAAAAAAAAAATATATATATATATATATATATATATATATATATATATATATATATATATATATATATATATATATATATATATATATATATATATATATATATATATATATATATATCTAAATATAAATATATTTTAAATGTTGGATTATCATTATGCAGGAATGTTTAGAAGTCTGGCAGGAATTATTAGCTCGCTCACCTGCATAAACTACTAAATCATTATTGAATCATAACCCCACAACTTGATTTGCAAAACATTAGCATATTTTGTAATTATTCCAGAGCTAAATGTTAAAACCACTGCAGTCGGCTTTAATCTGACAATATAATTAGGGAGGAAAGAAAAGCCTTATAAATATCAGCTTGTGCATAAGCTTAATATTCTCCCCGCATCTAAGCATTAAGCTGATAATTAGGTGATATTTATGCCACATAACTCAGGTTAATTGTATGCTGCATAATGCGCCATACATTAAAATAGGCTAGCAGTCATTTAGCTTCAAAGACTGTCACAACCACTAAGTCTGAGAAAGAAAGCCTGAAACTCAAAAGAAAAAACAACAACAATGCACACTGTAGCCATTTGTAAGAACAGACACAAGGGCTTAAAAAACATTGTCCTCCAGACCATTGTTACACAAGAGTGTCTGTGAACTACTTGGCACACACACTTTAAATAGAAGAGTTAACAGAGTACATTCAGATGATCTGCTTCTGCAATACTGTAATTATAACAGTCAACTACTGAACTTGGTGACACATAATTACATGAATTATGGGAAGAGTGTGTTAGAGAGACGTATTAATGGGAGGCTCAGTGATGTATGAAGTCTTCAGCTTGTCTATTAACATTAAGGTAAAGCTTGATGATATTTCATAAAAAGTGATGAATGTCCTAAAAAGGCTTTGGATAAATTTTCTGCGGTGCTGCCAACAGATCTGTAAGGACTGAGGGAGATCAGACACACAGTTATTTGTTATATTTAAGGGCCAAGCTGGGTGACTTCAACACCGAACTGAAACAAGCCCAAGTTACCATAGTAACATTTAAATAAGGGGGCATATAACCTAAAGGAACATGTGCGTTCACTTTGGAACAGACAAATATACTCTGTACTAAACAGCACATCTTCAGACTATGCCTTTTTATATATAATCAGTAGATTCACAGGAGTAAATAAGGAGATTTACTCAATCTCTTCATGTAATCAAATGTGGTCATAGTCTGTTGCTTGTGTTTTATTCCAAGTTCTTAGAATTCATGTTTCAGCATTACTAAAGTTAAACATGATCACAGGAATACCATGGCTTACTACATGATACTTGTGCATCATATTATTATTAGAATCTTTAATAGTTTCTTCAACATCCAATCGGACTGCATATGCAAGCATTCTGATTGATGTCGGAGTCTAATTCTAAACTTTCCCTAGGGAATTCACTTCTTTAATTGGTTCACTCAGATCCTGATGGTTTGAGATAAAAGTCACTTCTTGAAGTCAGAGGTTACAGGAGAAGATGCTGTCCAAACAGTCTTCTTCAACCATACCATAAAGGCTCTATTTTAATGATCTAGGTGCGAAGTCTAAAGCTGCAGTCACACCGGGCTTTGTGTGTGCGAAATTCTGTCGTGCGGCACTGCGAAAAGGGGCGGAATTAAACAAGATGATTAGACATTAAAAAAGCAAGCGATTGCTCCATGTTTTAAATTTCTGTCCAGAGAGGTCATGTTTTGATGCTCGATTGGCCTCACGCAGTCAAGTGATGCAATTTCGCAGGTCAGAGTTCACCAAGCTTGAACTTTGCACCGCAGCAACCTGCCAAATGTGACGCATGACCTTGCGTTTCTGGTCTGACGCATTCGTGTGCGTATGAATGGAAGTCTGTGGGAGGAAAAGCCCAGTGTGACCGCAGCTTAAAGCACATGGCACAAATGCATTAAAGGTGTGTATGAATCCACTTTTGCTATTTTGAGGATGGAAAAATACGCTTTAAGTCACATGGCCAAACAGGGTTGTACCTATTCTCTTAATGAGTTATGGGTGTGTTTTGAGCATAATGTTTATTAAAGCAATCAGAGTCTCATCTCCCACTCCCTTTAAGAGTTAGTTGCGTCGTGCCATGACGCATTTGCTACACTGTAAAAAATCCAACTTACAAATTGTTAACTCAGTTTAAAATTGTAAGTTAGGAGGACATCTTTTTGAGCGCAGAGTTGAATTTACTAATAAAATAATTTAACTGCATGTTTGGAACTGTTTGTTTAATGAAAGTAAAAAAAAAATCAGTTAAGGAAAATTTGAATTTTGATTTCTTCATTTTACAGCGTTTACCTCTATAAAAAAAAAAATCCAGTTAACTTAAAATTTTAAAGCAACCGGCTGCAAAGAAATTTTGAGTTTATTAAGCTTCAGTGGTTGAAGTTGTGCCAAATTATTTCATAAAGTATACTTGACTTAAAACAGCCTTTTCAGTCAACTTATAATACATGGCACAACTTCAACCACTGAAGCTTAATAAACTCAAAATTTCTTTGCAGCTGGTCGCTTTAAAATTTTAAGTTAGCTCAACTTTTAATTTTTTATGGTGTATTTACATGGCGGACTCTTAAATGAAAAAACTGAATGCTTTACGAGTCGGAAAACAGTTTAACAGACCATCTGCAGCATGAGGATAAGGAACATGCCTCCTCTATTCGGCCTCTTTACTTTCTTTTTAATTTACTTTTACTCTTTACTCCTTTAATTTCGTGGAGTAAGGAAACAGTGTTGTATGCACTCCACTGACGACATCCATTAGTCTACTGATTTAATTTAGTTTGTTAAGCACAAATATATGTTTCAAAACTACTTCTAAATTCAGTTCTAAATTCCAGCAAATGAATAAATGAACAATAATAACAAAGAGTGGTCAAAAAACTGAGTTATAGTCAAACACACGTCCTATTCTTATGCCCCATATAGTGACGCATACGTCTCCAAAACAGGTGGACAAATCTAAACTTGTTTTTATTAAAACAAATAAAATATGTATATAATAAATAATACTGAGAATATTATTCTCTGAAAATAATAACATTATACAAAAACAAACTGTCATGAATAAACTGAAAAAAGCCCCCCACCTCGAGATGAAGAAGGCATGTGGTTTTTCAAAGGCGTGGTCTGTTATAGTTTCTCAAAATAGCAACATGCCAACAATGCACCTTCACACAGCTCTATTTTAGACCTTAACACCCATAAGTCCACAAAGTGGCACAAATGGATTTGCTATTTAAACAACTTGGCACAAAATGTGAACATTTGAGTTGTGCTGATCTGAAAATAGCATCAAATCGTGCCAAACAAGTCTTGCACCTAATTGCACTGGGTGTATGATAGGGCCCTAATTTATACTTCTGCATCAAGTGTATAAGTTAGTTACAGCGTAGCCCTTGCACTATTGCACACACTCATGGCGGCTCCCAGCCATGCGTGTGTGAAATCAACGGAATCCGAAACAGGTGCGTGTGAGGGGTGCATGACTGGATCTGTAGCCCATATAGTGGCAGATTTGTAGTCCTTTAGTGATCTGCATGTTTACAAATGACCTGCAGCCTCTAGATCGCTGGTGATCATAACAATGTCTTTTTGTACATACAGTATTTAATGGAGGGACTTTTTTGTTGTGCCCTGAAGTCATCATAAGGTGGGAATCATCTCTTCCAGTAATTGCAGGCTTGTCATAATTTCTTCACAGGTATTGGATCTGATCAATCTCAATTTTTATTCTTTCTTTTTCCAGAGAACACTCTAATTTCATCTAAAATATCTTAATTTGAGCTCTGAAGATGATCTCAGCTGTCAGATTATTGGCATAGTGACAAAAGGGTGAGCAATTATTAACAGAATTTAGGATGAAACAACCCTTAAAAAAGCCATGTCATGTTATATGAATGTGATTTCAATTTCTCTGAAGATTTTACTAATATTGAAGTATTGCCATTCTATATACTTTGTACATCCCAATTAAATGTTTTTACCTACGTTTCATTTTCTGTCTTTGCATCACAAAAAAAAAAACTGTTTTTGTTACATGCTTTATAACTGCTAGTACTATAAACTATAAACGTTAATAAAATTTTTTGCTGGCCAAGAACAATATTTGTCTTTGAATCAATAGACAACCATGTTGTCAGCTTGATGCACAAGCAGATCAGTTGATTATAATATTTATTAATTAATTCATTAATTTTCCTTCAGCTTGGTCCATTTATTAATCTGTAGTTGCCACAGCAGAATGAACCGCCAACTTATCCAGCATATGTTTTACGCAGCAGATGCCCTTTTAGCTGCAACCCAGTCCTGGGAAACATCCATACACACTTATTCACAAACATACACTACAGACAATTTAGCTTACCCAATTCACCCATAGCGCATGTTTTTTGCATTGTGGGGGAAACCGGAGCACCCGGAGGAAGCCCACGCCAACATGGGGAGAACATGCAAACTCCACATAGAAATGCCAACCCAGCTGAGGCTCGAACCAGCGACAGTTCTATACACTGCACCAACGCGCCACCCATAATATTAATTCTGCTACAGTTAATTTTAAAAGCTAATCTAAATTCAGCTGGAGACAAACAACTTCCCCCTGAGAACATGATAACGAGATGCTCTGAATTCTTGCTCCCTGTTCCAAAGACACCTGTGGGACTCTACAGGCCTACACACACACACACATATACAGCTACAGATAGACAATCACCGCCTAACCCCCTCTTCCCATGCCTTCGTGTGCTTTCACCCACCGGTGTGGGTAGGCTGGTCTGTGACCAGCGCCTCCTGGTTGCAGGACCAGATGCCTGCCGCCTTCAGTAAAAAGCTACCTCTCATCTAACCTGTCTTCCCCTGAAATGTGTGATATTTGTGGAATAGTCGGGAGGGGGGAGTGTGTGTGACAAATAAAGGCTTTTCTTCATCATCATCCAATATTCATGATTAAATAAAAAAACTGTAATGATTAAATATTTCTATTTAGCCATCCGCCCTTTTTAGCTTATTTGCTACAAGTCTGGTGATTGACTACTCTATAAAACTTTATGTAATGAAGTAAGAAAAAGTGATGAAAAAGAGTTGACAGGAATTTGAGCTGAAGTACAGGAGCATCCATTATGATTTCATGAGTGGGTGACTCCAGTCAGATTCTGCCTGAAGCTGAAGTCCAGCTAGAGACAGATTAGGGATTTTCAGACTGTGCTTAAAAGATGTTGCAGACTTTGAGAAGTGGTTAGCACTGCTTTTAACCGTGGTTTACGAAAACATGCTCCAGACCTTTTAATGCATTAACATGAAACTTCATGATATCTCAAAGGTGAACAGTGTGAAAGATACAGAGCTAGAATGATGAAGATAAGATACCTATCTTGAACATTTTCATTTATTTATAGTTAGGATCGGTGCCTAAATACTACTTTTAAAAAGACCCATATAATGATATTGGGCGACCTTAAAGAATGCCTTTACATTTAGCAATATGTTGATGACATTGTTTGTAATAACAACTGGACATAAACAAATACATCACAACCAGTCTTTTTTTTTTTTTTTTTTGCAATGACAACTTGACATTACCAAGACAACATAACTTGTCATAAATCTCATCATAAATATCATTGTCATGAGGCCATTATAATTGTGTCATAAATATTTCTCTGTTCACTTTTTTAGTGGAGCAAACTATTTTTGTCATTAAAATGTTTTATTAAAAGTGTCATTACTCTATAAAAATATTAATGATGCTGTTATAAAATAATGACATTTATAATGGTATGTTATAATATTTCTGACAGATTTCTGGCAAGTTATGTGTGTGTTGGTAATGTCACAAATAACAAACAATGTCATCTTTGCATTTAAAATGTCATACAGTAACTGAACGTTGATGCTCGTCATACAGTGTTGCCTAATGGTAGTTTTTATAAGCATGCATAAAATCTCATTCACATTCATAACATGTCATGATTATAAGGTTTCATGGCAGTCTTATGAACATCCCTTCAAGTACAGTTACCATAAAAACAAAAAAAAAAAAATGTACACAAATAAAATTCATAAGCCACTAACTAAATACAATACCTTAATGCTAAATAACAACTGTGATCGAGTTGCAATAATGAGTTACACTTAGAGGTGTGACAAGACGCTTACCCCATGAGACGAGACATGAAATTGAGTTCACAAGAATGAGATGGGACAAGATTTTTTACGCAATTTTTAAGAAACCTTCAATGATGAAATGTATTAATGGAAAACAGTTTTCAAAAAGTATAATAATCACAAAATGCAAAACTATTTAGATGCTTTTTAAAAATCAACTGGTAATGAATGTAATTTTTATTACTGAATTCTGTGCAGTAAAGCAGTGGTCCTCAACCACCCGGCTGCGGACTGGTACCGCCCACACAAGAAATCATTAATTATTTCCATTTTATTTATTATCTGAGTCTGAACAATCTTTTATTTTGAAAAATCTTTTTTGAAAAATGACTTGAGTGCCCAAATTTAACCCACAAGCAGAAAAATTTGCAAAAAAACACATGTCTTTGGAAAGTTTCTTTGTTAGGGGGAAAAGGCCCATGAAGGCCTTTGAAGGACCCACGAACTGCGAAGGAATGGATCCGCAACCCATTTGTCCAAAAAATCAGGTGAATCCAGCATGGTTGTGCAAGAAAATCAACTGATAGAGATACCAATTGATGGCAACCTTTTAGGGGCATTCGCATATCGTGTCTTTTCAAAGGTTTGCACAAGTTTGCTGTTTCCAATGGAGGTTTCCAAAAAGTGGGTTGAGAACCACTGCAGTAAAGGACCGTCAAACAATGCAAACTATTTTGCTAATATATAAATAAAAAATTATCTTTATTTATATATATATATATATATATATATATATATATATATATATATATATATATATATATATATATATATATATAATTTTAAATATTAGCAAAATATAAAATACCGCGCGGCCCGAAAAGTATTCTTTTTTTTTTTTTTAGACAGCATAAATGGGGGTTCGGTAATCACTGTGTGTGTCTGTGTGTGTGTGCACGCGGGCTGAAAGAGGTGTGTGTCTGGGGTCCTTTACTAATTCGGTAGGTTCAGAGAATAGTGTCAAACAGCCGTCTGTATTTGTTTGGCTTATCCTGTCACAAAATTCGGCTAAAAGTCCTACACAACGGTAGTAGTTTGATTATGGTGTTTACCTACTGTACTTCAATAATGCAACTAAAACAGGAATACTCCACATGTCTTAATTCTATTTGTGTTAACGACGATTTATGGCTTTCAGCATATCTAAAATGCTATTCCATGGCATGATTATGAACCATGGGTAATGTGTGTGGAAGCAGTTGTAGCCTCTGTTGGACTCAGCAGCCACTGAAAATATAAGTGGTTACGTCACACCCACCCACCCAACTGAGTGGAGGAGTGATACTCTCAACACCAAGGCCAGCCTGCGTTGCCAGGTGTGTGCAAAGCACTTGATGTGCAGTTCAAATACAATCCTGCCACCAATCTTCAATGCTAATTTCACCCTCATGCTCCATCATAACTTATCACAACTCTTTTCACCTCGATGAGAAATCTCGTCACACGATATCTCATCACACCCCTACATTTTATTTTAAGGACATCACATCAAGCGGCTTCCGGGTCCAAGTGCTCTATCAAACTGTATGGGGAGACTCATCAAATGGTAATAATAAACGTTTACAAAGCGATGTAATACTTTTGAATATCATGGTCACAATATATATATCCATGCCCAATATCCAATGGCCAGAAAGTAATAATATTTTTTATAATTTTTAAAAGATTTTGGTATTTGTGATGCAGCATGTCCAGAGATTGTTGTGTACACTATGGTTTTATATAAAATTCACTTTAATGTGTGAAAGGACTAAAAAGTGGTCAAAAACAGATATATTCTCAATTCAGATGAGTAGCGGCTTGGACCCAGAAACAGTATTCCATACGTGACCGAAACGTCACGACTTAACAAGTGGATACTTCTTGCTATCAAACAATTAATTGAGACTTTTAGGTCAATAAAGTAAGCTAACTCAGTAAGATTTTAGCTCAGTAAGATGGTAGTTAAGGCTTTGGGTAGGATTAAGGACATAGAATAAGATCATACTTTATAAGTACTAATAAACAGCCAATATTTTTAATAATAGAAGTTAATAATCCAGCATTTAATAGTGGAAATTGGCATTAAACTAAAGTGTTACTCAATATTTATTGTTGGTAGAGTAGCAGATACACTTTCAAAGAGAATGAGTCATATTTGTGTCAATAATTCAAGCTCATGCCCCAAAGAAACATACACAATTGCAATCGCTGAAAGCATCTCAAAGTCACTTACTGTACATGATACAGTTTTAAATCTCTACCACAGGATATGTTGACAATATGAAAATAGCGTTAGCCTGGAAGACGAAATAAGCAGTAAATCATCCTACAATTAAAATTCACAGATCAACGCATTGTCTTCAGTGACGTACAACTACAATATGACACATAACATCTTAGAAATGTATATTTGGTTTGTTTTATGAGCCTTTAGGAACGACTTTTGATAAACAATTTAAGTGTGACTTAAACAACAATTAGAGTGAAAAATGGGAAACACCTGAAACACCTCCAGATTGCCAGAGGACTGCGGAGCACTTCATTTAAAAGCCCACATGCTTTAATTACGCACACAGTGAAGCGACAGAGATGGAAGAGAGGGTGGATGAAGTCCCCATGGAAACACATCTCCATCGACACCCCGAACGCAACGGGGCAAACTGTGAAGTGATGGGGTGAGAAGGGAGCAATGGATATTAAAAAGCTGGAGAAAATTAGATGCAAGAGGCAAGAGAGCAGATCAAAGCAACAGATCATGAAGACAAGCAGCAATATTTTGACGTGAAGAAATATGCTAAATAAATTGCATCTATTTCTGGTTCTAAATACCAGCGTTCGGTTAAATCAACACCACTTAGCTTGAGCACTTCATGTGTACTAGTATGAAATTAAACACAAAAAATGATGCCTCTGAAATGGGAAATTTGTTTAGAGGCACGGGGTATGAGTAGAGGTTTATTACAGAAAAGATCTTCAAAATGTGATGGTCAATACTTTCTCATGAACCCATAAAACAGCGTTACCTGCTAATAATTACCATTTTGTAAATGAATGCATGATTTTTTTTTTCATGTTAGTTGTTTTATTGGGGTGGTCCACTACAATATCATATTTTAAACTTTAGTCGATGTGTAATGTTGATGTGTGAACATAAACAACATCTCTGAATGTGATAGACTCAAAGATCAATGCAAAGAGAGACATTGACTTTTACAGAGTTAGCTTAGCAAAGCCTACAGCAAATGAAGTTTGGGGACTACAAAAAAATACATTCAGGCTAGTGAGATCACAAACGCTTCTGGTTATGCACATTCACCACACACACACACACACACACACACACACACACCGATCAACAAAAGGGTATGGCCAGAGGCACTGTAGTGCTGTAATGTAGCAGAGAAAGCTAAAATGCCGTCCAAACGCTGCTTTTTTCCACAGAGCTTGTTCTGTTTCTGTATTTGGGCTTTTAAAGGACACGACACAAAGAGGGAAGTGCTTACAATTTAATTTGAATTATGTTTCAGAGAATTATAGAAAAAAGATATAGCTCTAGCATTTGACATGGAAAAAATTTCCAGAATCTCTTCCAGTTTAGTGCTGGACACGGCTAAAAGCTCATCCAACCATTACAGACAAAGCTGTGGATTGTGAGCCACAACCTGAAGATATTTTTATTTGGTAAAATGAATCTGTTATATGCACAGTTTCTAGTGTTAATTACATAATTTCCCTGCGTCAAATCAAATCACTTTCATTGTCACATCATCAGCAGCACGTGCTATGATGAGTGAAAAGCTTAGGTGCTGGCTCCAGACAGTGCAAAATAAAGACATTGCAAAATACTACAACATATGTAAAACGATCAATGTAAAATTGACAATGTTGAAAGCGATATGTACAATGAATAATTAAGTATGAATTGGTTAAAGTGCAGTTCATGCTACATATTAATATACGAAATAAAACAAATAAGACTTTCTCCAGAAGAAAAAAATATTATCAGACATACTGTGAAAATTTCCTTGCTCTGTTAAACATCATTTGGGAAATATTTAAAAAAAAAAAAATTCAAAGGGGGGCTAATAATTCTGACTTCAACTGTATATGAAAGATACTTGTCAGATTTTATTTTAGAGAGCAGGCGTGAGGTTCAGCTGTGTCCTCTGTGTCATTTTCTCTCTGATTCAGGCCCAAATTGATATCGCTAACAGATACTCTGACTGACAGTGTTTACACAGTGCAAAGCACATGCTTAAAGGTGCATGACATGGAGCCGATCCGCAAATCCCAGCACATTATGTTAGCTGACCAATCAGAGCCTCTTGAGGGGGGGCCTTTCAGAGAAACTAGGAAATATTACAGTCGTTTTCATGATAGCTGAGTAGCTGTATATAATCAGACCCACATAGTAAAATATCTCTGGCCCAGCTCTGGCCCACACAATCAGCTTTTGCTTGGCCCACATGCTGCAGTGAATAAGTCAGTGCGGCCAAGTCTTAGCCAAGTTAATAACCCATAACTGAGCCTGAACTGGGCCAGATATGTTGGTGTGTCATGACTGCAATGAAATTGATAAACCCATGAATCATTGCACTTTAGGCGTGCTATGGGCGTGCCTTTCCTCGAAGCGACCTGATAGGTAGAATTTTTTATTTTTATTTGAAAATAATGAAAATGTATTTTTTATGGATCAAGATAGACCAGACTCACATGGCCCATATATCAATTATTAACATCTGGGCCAAATACTACATTTTACGTCTGGCTCAAGTATTGTGTGCCGCCTTAAAGACGGTGCCACCTCTGCCAAACCAGGCCCATGTTTGGCCCACATGCTGTATGCCACTGCCGGATGAATGCCTGCTGTGACAGATTTATGCCAAATCTGGGCCAGAATTCTTTGCTACCTGGGAAGTAAGATATATGAAAAAAATAATTCGATTTTCTACAAATGAAGAATGAGCACACATTGCTTTGCATCTTATAAACCAAACCTTAAAAATACACTCTGGATTAGCCATTTAAGGTATGAAATTGTTACTGATTTCAAAATAAACCATAGTAAAATTCTAAAGTAGTTTTGTCATTTGACATTATGGGACATTCTACCAGAAAATTACATTATCTGTTCTTGAAATAAAACCTAAATACAGTGAATAAAAGTTTAAAAAATGTACAAAATCGACTGATGGTTGATTTATATGAGTTGTTCTGTAAAGTGTATGTCATTTATTTAGTTCTCAGGTTGTTTTTCTTTATTTAAAACACTTCAGAAATTTACAAACCTTGTCTTTGTCCTTGTCTTCAGGCCAATTGAACCTACAGCTTTAATAGTTTTGCTATGCTAAAAACTTTTATTTAGAAAAAAAAAAAAATTCACAAATAGCAAGTTTAAATTGTTATTGTTCAGATCAACTGATTAATAACATGAAATAATAATTATACAAATAAATACTATTTTACAATTGACCGCAATGCTTCTGTCAGTCCTGTCAAGTTTGCATTCAATTTTCTAAGGCTATGTGACATCAAGTGAAATCATTTGATGGAGGAGAAGCTGAAAGTGATCAAGGATGTGTTCTATGATTGAATTGTATGATTTTATGGTTGTTTTGGTATGATTTTTGAGAAGGACAAGCTTAATGGCAGGCCCTGTCACATTTTTTGTAAGTAAAAATGTTTCTGGTAGAATGTCCCTTATAATTCTCAATGGTTTAAAAAAAAACTGAGTATTTGTTTTTCCAACTATGGAAGTCAATTGTTAAATATTTTTTAGCTTACTTCAAAATATCTTCTTTAGTGTTCAACAGAAGAAAAAAAGGGGAAAAACTTAACAAGCACAATACTCATATTTTTGTATTAATGTATTTAAAACAGTCTCTCATCATGGCTTTACAAATCACTTGATAAAGTTAAAGTGAAGCAGTCAGTCAAGTTTACATTATTTTGTAAATTGATTTCCACTTTAATGAAAATATAATTAAGCAAACTCGATAAATGTAACCATTTTGAATAAAATGCCATGTTTTACTATAGCATTTGGCACAAGGGCACCGCCATCTTGGAATATCAATGTGTCTGACGTCACGTGATTGGTTCCGTTCCCTGAGCTGAACAGATACAGTAGAAGTAATGGACTGAACACTGAGACTGCAAAGCCTATTTTAACCCCATGTGTCAGTTTGTGAACGTGGAGCTGGTACAAACATCAAAGTTGTGTCTCGTATATAAAAAAAATATCAATCATTTGATGTGCTTTGGTCCACTCACTGTACTATGCTGCCTGACTTGCCTGCCTGGTCTAAACAATGTCTGATACTCGACGTAATGGAAGGTACTTTCACTTTTCACTTATATGGCTGCTCACCTCTGCTTGTGTTCAAATCAAACTAAGATCGGCGTGGTTTTTCAGATGGCAGAAATCGACTTGGTACAGGAATATGTCTCGACATAATGCACACAGACATGACTTAGTACAGGGTTTCTGCAGGTTTCATCAAGTCAAGTTTAAGACTTTTTAAGACCCTTTTATGACTATTATGGGTGAGATTTTAGACTTGTATAAACATCTCTTTGCAATTAAAAACTTAATATTTATATAAAAATATTGCTATGGATTGTTGGTGATTGGATTGGTGTTGGGGCGATTGGGTGACTTTACTTCGACAACTTTTAAAATGAAGACCTGTTCTAAATGATTTAAGACCTACAACACAATGGGCCCTATAATACACCTGGTGCAATGTGGCGCAAGGTGCGACACAATTATTGTTTGCTAGTTTCAGCTTGGCGCAAGAGTCGTTTTGACGTTTTGCGCCACGCTGTTTAAATAGCAAATGCATTTGCGCTCATATGTGCGCCAATAGGCATTCTGGTCTAAAAAATAAGGCGTGTTAAGGTGCATTGCTGGTGCATTGCTAGTTTGAGAAACTTTAATAGACCGTTCTATAGACCAGAACAAAGCCAGTCTAAAGTCCAGCGCAGATCGTGTTAGTTATGCGCCTCGCTTACACATTACTTAATACAAACAGGATGTACAGCAATATTCAAATATCTTTACATATAATAAAGAAATAAGATATTAAGGATATATATAGGATATAATAAGGATATATATATATATATATATATATATATATATATATATATATATATATGATATAAATATAAAGGATTAAAATATAACACATAAATATAAAAACCATACTGCCATGCCTTCTTCATCTCGGGGGGGCTTTTTCAATTTATTCATAACAATTTGGTTTTTTATAATGTTATTATTAATAGCAGTAGTATTTATTATACACATATTTATATTTGTTTTATTAAAACCAAGCTTAGATTTGTCCACCTGTTTTAGACCATATGGGGCATAGCATGTGTATTAGGATATAACTCAGTTTTTTTAACACACTTCGTTATTATTGTTCATTTAGTCGTTTACTAGAAATTAGAACTGAATTCAGAAATAGTTTTAAAAATATTTGCGCTTAACAAACAAAATTAATTATTTATAGGCTAATGGATGTCTGTGCGTACAAGATGTTTCCCTATCCATAAGAGTGAAAGTGAACGTAAATAATGAGGAGGCTTATCTCTCATTCTCGCGCTGTAGAGGCTCTATTTAACTGTTTTCTCTCTAGTGAAGGGTTCAGTTTTTCCACTTTCAAAGTCCGTCATATAAATAGCAAATGTGCTATGGCGCTACGCAACTGACTCTTAAAGGGAATGGGAGATGAGACTCTGATTGGCTTATTCTCAAAACACACCTATAACTCATTAAGAAAATAAGCTTAACTCTTTTAGACCATGCGCCACGGCGCAAAGCAGATTTTGATTTCCTTATATTAGCAAAAGTGGATTCTGACACGCCCTTAATGCGTTTGCGCCCTGCGCTTTGCACGTTGCACATAGATCGTCAAAATAGAGCCCAATATTTCTGTGAATTTAAGACTTTTTAAGTCCTAAAATTAGTTTTTGAAATTGAAGACTTTTTAAGACTACACGGACACCCTGTAGTAAAGCGTCAAGTCATGTGTTTTAATCGTCACATCTGAATGTTAATCCCCTTGTCAGGCAGCACTGGACCAACATGAGAGAGTAAACCAAGGCGAATCAGACCAATGATATTTAAAAATAAAAATAGAAAACGTAAGGTTATAAATATTTTTTGATATATTAGACAATCTTGATGCTTGTATTTGCACTAGCTCTGCGATGCACATCCACAACTTTGACTTTTAAAGCATTGGGTTAAATTAGGCTTTGCAGTCTGCATGGTCAGTCCATTGCTTCCACTATATCTGTTCAGTTCAGGGAACGAAACCAACCCCGTGACGTCAGACACAGTGATATTTCAAGATGGCAGCACCCCTGCGATAAAAAACTATGCTAAAACATGCCATTTTCTTCCAAATGGTTATATTTATCGAGTTTGTTTAATATATATTTTCAGTGGAAAGCAATTTAAAAAATAATGTAAACTTGACTGACTGCTTCACTTCCACATTAAAAATGCAATTTCATGCAAGAAATACAGCATACTGAGAGTCAAATGAATGACCCTTTCCCCTACAAGTGTGAAACTTTATGAGTTGAGCAGAAGGAACGTTTTGTACACTATACAATATGTTGTTTAGCATTACCATAATTGATTTGTAGATAAACATCATGACTAGGCAAATAAATCAACGTAATTCCCCTTCATTCTCTGTGCCTTTTAAGTACTGTAATAGAGTGTTGGCACTACACGCCATCAGTCGGTCATTTTGGAGAACAGAAAGTAAACAATGCCACTAAACAGAACAACATTTGTATATTGTGCTGATTACTGTTGCCAAAAATGATCAATTGTTGTCATGTTTTGGGTTGTTCTAATCGGTAAAAGAAAACAACCTTTAGAGTACTGAATACTGCCAAAAGGTTAAAGCAAATGAAGCAGAACAGAGCCTATTAAAGTCAGTTTGTTAAAACATTGCACCTTCACCTGCTTGCTACTTATTTCTTCAAGGATTTATCAGCTTACACACATTTTTATGTGGTTTAGAGAGCATAAATAAGCAGAACAATGTATTCAGCAGTAGTCTAGCATGTGTTTCTGACATTCAAGTATCTGCATCATGGCTGCACAACTATCTAATTGCGACATAAGTGAAAGCACCCCAGCAAGCTTTTTTTGTTTTTAAAAGATGTCTAATAGACGTTAACATAGTCTACTATCCTATGCTATGCAGAAATAGGCTGTTTTGCAAACTCTCTCATTTCACTCAGTATTCACTTGCAACTTGTTAAAACATGTTTAACACTGCATGTAATGTTGTTAAAACCAAAAAAAAGAATGATGATTTTCACTGTTTTGAGCAGTTTTTATCACTTGCTGTCTTTGACCTTAGAAAGCTGAAATAAGCTGATTCCTGCCATGCAGAAATAGGCTGTTCTGCAAACTCTCTCATTTCACTCAGTATTCACTTGCAACTTGTTAAAGCATGTTTAAAACTGCATATAATGTTGTTAAAAACAAAAAGACTGATGATTTTCACTGTTTTGAGCAGTTTTTATGACTTGCTGTTTTTGACCTTAAAAAGCTAAGATAACATAACATAACATAACATAACATAACATAACATAACATAACATAACATAACATAGTCGTCTTGGCTAAAACAAGGCTAAATTTGGCAACAGTGAAAATCTTATAGACATCTAAGAATAAGCCAAAACTAGACTAGTCATCACATAAACAGAAATGAATGACTACACATATAAAGTCTGTCTAAACTGTTTTGGGCTATTCTTAGACGTCTATTAGATTTTCACTGACAGCCCAAGTTTAGCCTTGTTTTAGCCAAGCTGTCAATGTTTAGATGTCTATTAGACGTCCATTAAACACAAAATTGTTTTCTGGGACTCTATAGCAGCAAGCTAATCAACACAAAAATGAATCACGATGAAGTTTGAAACCAGTTGATTATATTTAACTTGTCAGTTTATTTTAATATATTTTGTCAGATTCCTTAGAATCAATCCAAATCTGTTCAAATCGAATACTAGATTTAGGCCCTGTCCACATGAGCATGGTTATTTTCAAAACTGCACTTATTCTATGCTGTTTGTCCACACGAAAACACAAAAACCGCAACTTTGTAAAAACTCCAGCCGGGGTGAAGATTTTCCAAAACTCTGGGTTTACAGTGCAGTCCTGTGGATTGGCCAACACAGCTGTGTTCACTCCAAACATGAAAGACGTGAATAAGGCAAATTCTGCAAGGCAAATGAATCACATATTCCACATTGTTCAACTGTGGTATTGTAATATGCCTCTGTACTCACATTTGCATTGACTTGAATGCAATGTACTCATGAACTATACACTTATTTCCCATTTGATAAGAACTCAGTAGAAAAGTGACATTTTTGCCATCTGTTGGTTCGGCATGCCCATAACATACATCCTAGTGCGTTTTCATGTGGATTTCATGTTTGACAAAAGCGTTGAAAACTCTTTAGTTTATAAAAATACCCATGTACATGTGGACATGGCCTTAATCACTTAAAATATGAACATGGTATACTGTAAATATATCTAGCTGTAGAAAAAGCCAGATACAATTATGGCCCGTTTCCACTGAGTGGTACAGTACCATACGCTACAGGTTGGTACAGGTCTTCTTTTTCAGGCTTGCGTTTCCACTGCCAAAAGGGTACCAATACATTTAGACCTTATTTGGGTTCAAAAACAACACTCAACATTGACCAATTTGGCATCATATGATGGCTAATGTGAAACATCGCAATAGACCATGGCATCGTCGTCGTAGGCGGTGGTGAATTAATTATTTATGAATAATTAATTCATTCATAACAAATAAATTATTTGTATCCTACTGTTTTAACTACCTGACCCGCATGGTCTTTGTTTTACCCAAAACCAAATCATTAATAAATAAAGATAAGTTACACATAAATTACCACATCAATCACTTTTTCCGCGGGACACTGGCATGAATAGGCAGAGTGATCTGTGTTGTTATAATGACGTCGACAAACTTGGTATACATGTGAAAGCTAAAGATTGAAGCAGTGTACTAATGCTGTGACACGTCACCTGATAGATTCGAAAGATTGAAGAGTTGTTAGCTAGAGACAAGATTATTTAAATATCACTTTAAAGAACCATAGTGAGACGCGATTAAGCGGTACATCCTTGATTAACTGTCCGACGTGCACTGCTCTCTGGGGTGACTACTGGAGCTCAGAGTCAGATGCATGCAAAGCCTACACTGCAGCGCATGACAGAGTGTGTGTGTGTGTGGTTACGTGATGTGCGTTATCAGCAGTATAGTGTAGAAGGAGGGCTTTTCAGAAAAGCTAGGTGAAACGCCAGTGTGGACGTGGATCGTTTTTGTTCTAAAATGACATTTTAAAACTAAGACGTATTAGTGTAAACAGGGCCTTGTGTATTTTTTCGTGAGCAGGTTGCTTCTGCGATGAGGAGGAGGATTGCGATGTCAGCTCAGCATCGTGATGTCTATCGGCCTAGTCCAAACCTCTCATCTCTATCTTTAATCTTCACCAGCACATATAACCTCTTGTTAGAAAGTAATCACATCATGTTTGCATCAATAGCCTAGTGGTTAGTGTGTTGACATATAGCACCCAGGTGCTTGCGGTGACCCGAGTTCGATTACCGGCTCTGGGTCCTTTGCTAATTCTTCCCCTCTCTCTGCTTTCCTGTCTGTAAATCTACACTTGTCCTGTCATTAAAGGTGAAAACCCTTAAAAAATAATTATTATTAAAAAAAAAGTAATTCCATCATTCCGAGTTCATAATGCTGAAAGAATCATTTGCTGCTTTGCATTTTCAGGCTTCTCCTTTGTTTGTTTTTTTGTGCTTCACACTCACGTTTGTCTGTTTCTGAAAGGATCGGATGTCAGAAGCACTTCAATAATTACGCGCATGTTATTATCATGAGCTTGTTATTTCAAATATAGACGTGTGGCGAACACATGCAAGACAGCAAAACCGATCGCGCTTTAGACGGCCTTGTAAACAACAACGGGGCACATGGTAGATTCTGCTCTTCTTCTTGGCTTTGTGGTTGTTCATCAAGATGACGACAAGGTTTGTTTGAGCTTGGGTCGACCATGGCTCGTTATTATATGTATATATTATTATGGTGTAATGTCTCGGCTGTGTATTTAAAAATGGCGCTTTCATTGTTTTCATTCTCCTAGCTTGTGCACGAGCAAGTGACGTATCTCTGTAAACCAATAGCATTAAACAATGCGTCTGGCTCCGCCTTTTGGTACCCTTTTGTTGTGCTTGGTCCCCTTTGCAAAGGATATCCAAAAGGTAGTATGGTACGGTTGGCTCTTTGGTAACTTTTGACAGTTGAAACGACCATATAAGCGTACCAAACCATACCGTACCGTACCGTACCACCCAGTGGAAACGGACGATTAGTTAAATTCTTTGAGATTGGTTTACTTAATTTAGGGGCAAGACTGACGCAGCTCCATACTTCACACAATAGATGGCGGTATTGCACATTAATACATAAATCATATTTGTTAGCCCTAACTATTGTTTTGAGTGTACTCAAGTGAGTGTTTGAGTGCTATTTTCCATGACAACAGTAGCACACCTTCTTGTGCTTTATAAAGCACAACCGTATAATGACAAAAGTTTTTCTTTCCTTCTTTTGCAGTCATCAATCATTTGTCAGTCATTCATAATACATTAAAAATAATTTTAATAATGTATGTGCACTCATATTCTATTGTTCAGTCTGGTGACAAACTGTGCTGATACTAGCCGACGGCCCTAACTCCAGTCTCTCAATTACAGGCCACCTGTGCCTCGAGCACCTGTGCTAAATCAATAATCTACTCGCAGGTTTACTTCAGCTGAAAAACATGTACAGCACAGCACTGACACGTTACCGCAGGAATGAGCGCTGGATTTCACTCCGCTGCTGATATTGATGAACATCTGATTTAATATTCATGAAAATGCACTGTTGAATGTCATGAAAGTAGATGAAGTCATTATGAGGATGATGATCTTTGACCTCTGCATTGATTAAAGACAAAGGAAATTATATTTCAGGTACTACATGGTGATTTATTTCTTTATTTTGTCGTTAGGTTTGAATTAATTAATTGAGGATCTGATATGGATTTTTGACCAGGGGTATTCAGATTCAAATTTCCAAGCATTCAGAGATTATATTTACATCTCAGTGTTTTTAGAAATAAAATATTATACATTTATAAATAAATTATTATAAATGTTATAAATTTGTATCTGGGCAGACTTGTAAAAGAAGTACAAAGAAGAAAGTCAAATCAGTTCCTGTGAAGTGCTTTGAAATGTGCATTTGTGTTCGATGACTGACGTAATCTCAACTGAAACATGAAGAGAGGGTGGGACATAGAGTAGCTCCTCCCATTTTTAAAAGTGTTTCGTTTTATCACAGCTCCGCTAGCAAGAGGGGCTGAGCTGAAGTGCATCAATTGAAAAGCAAATGAGAAGCATATTAAAGGGGGAAGGGTATGTCAGAACCCAGAGAACATTTGATTGGTCAAGATTTAATTGATTCATTTAGACAGAAATGACAAACTGCAAGCTTTGGATGTTTATATATCTGTTTTATATCTTCTAAATGCAAATTTTGTCACTGTTTTGGAGCACACTTGTTTATTGATATCCTTAAAACTAACAATACTAATCATTAGGTATGCACTAAGCACTATACGCTTAATAAATTTATTTTTCTTTAAACCCAACTGGATATATGTTTTATCAAAAACTATAAAATAAACGAGATTTGTCACTTGTTTAATTTTGAATAGGGAAAAGTGTAAAGGGGGGGGGGGGGGGGGTCGCACACCAGATGCGCTGCTTGGCAACATGCCGCATTGCGCCACGCAGCGCCATCCATGTTAGAATTCTAAAAATAGGTTTCTATCAGCGTAGGCACACCGGTGCAGCAAGTCGTGGCTGTTCGCTATGCCCAGTCATGACTGAGGACACTGTTCATATTTCTGCCGCACCACAGAGCGCTATCTAAATAGTTTCATTTAAAATTTAACATATGAATGTGTGTGTTTGGTGTGTGATTCTTTTAACTGTCATCTGCGTTCCGTGTCGCAGCGCCGAGCGGCGCATCTGGTGTGCGACCCGCTTAACGGTCAATGTGGCGAATGAAGCACCGCCTACCAGTACAGCAGCCAATCATCAAACACTATAAACTGACGTTTCTCCAGGAGAGAAGCTCCGACTAGACGTGTGGTTTTGCAACAGTTTTTGTGGTCAACAAACACACTGGAATCTCAGCGAATACTTGGTTCAGACATAAATATATCTGCATAAAGCTTGAAATCTGTACTTTTAAATGAAAAGTGCACATGAATACAAAAGTTTTTTTGGATTTGCAATTTGTATAAAACAAACCCGAGGTACAGTCCATCCTGTCAAATGTAAATCACACAACAGCAACTGCTCAAACGCCCACAAACTTCTAAACAAAGAGTCGCATTTCTGGAGGAGATTCACCATCAAGACCAAGTTGTGGATTACATCAGAAGACTAGCGCGATCTGACGAAGTATTGTCCAGAGGACAATGTTTAACACAGCCATAAATGAGGTTGGTGTAGTGATCTCGTTCCTTTCAAATGTGCGTGCGCATTGCCTCGGTCAAAATATGGCGATTTTGTTTGATTCAGGCGTTTAGAAACTAAACTTATAATACGGTTGTTGTTGAACTTTAATGGTGATTCCAAATATGTAATGTAATTGTTAGCTTGGCAAACAGTTTTGCAGAATTCGATGTTTTCCCATTCAGACCAACTGCCTGATCATTTCAAAGATGGCCACAGATTGAAGTGACTTGCCTTAAAGAGATATTAAATGGTTATATCAGACTATTTATTTGTACACATTTTTATATGGTTAATAGACATTAAAACACAAGAATGGTGCTTATTGTTAATGTTTATCATTTGTTTTTAGTGGATGGGCCTATTTTGGTGACATGTAGAAATGGTCCACACATAAAGAGGACTGCATACTATACAACATACTGTACAATAAAACCAAAAAGTTCCTCAAATGTTCAAATGGCACAAAGTTAAAAGCCTGTGATTTTCTTGTCAAGCACATGTTTTGTCAGCAATTAAATGCCAGACACCCACAGTGCCAATGAAACATTTTAAGTCCGAATGTATGTATCCAATGCAAAACA
This sequence comes from Danio aesculapii, assembly GCF_903798145.1. Lineage (NCBI taxonomy): Eukaryota > Metazoa > Chordata > Actinopteri > Cypriniformes > Danionidae > Danio > Danio aesculapii. Next base: position 38,190,179 of record NC_079457.1, read on the forward strand.
AAGATCAAAGTGAGGTCCAAATGAAAGAAACATCTATATACATACGATCCTCAGAGAGCACAATCCACCGGGATGGAAGGGCAAAAACAAAGGCATCAATTTGAGAACAAAAAAGGACCACAGAAATAGAAGCGTTCATCTGTGTTGCCATCGCAACACTGAGTTTAGCAGTCAACAGCAAACCTGTGTGTGTCCTCTCTCCCCCAGACGCAATGCAGGGGTTAAAACTCCATTAGGAAGACACACAAATAATGACTGAGGGTGTTTTTGTCTGGAGTAAGCAAGATTGCGCGGTATGATTTAAGACCTGTCAAGCACACCTGTGGTGTCCAATAAACAAGGCTTTCTTAAAATAATTAGAAAAGAAATATGAGTCACCAAAGTCTTTCCCAAAGACCTGAACATAATTGAACAGCAACAGGAAGGCTGGAAACTAAATACTGAGAGGGCTGAATGAAATCATGTTTTTACTTTAATTTAAAATCTATCCATTTTAGACTTCTGCCAGTATCAAATTTTCTTGAAGCGATTATTAAAGCTTTCATCAGTATTAATTTTATTACATTAATACTGAGATATACTAATACATTCCTGACAATTAATTAGGGATGCACCGATCCCGATACTTGGATCGGATATCTTTTCCATACCACATATGTTTGCTGGATTGGGTATCGGCCAGCTAGTACCAATCCAAATACAATCTTGATTGGGCGCTATATTTCATGTAATTTATAAGCCAACAAAAGCCATGAAGGTAGCCTATTGTAAGGCACTAGAAAGTTGTCATGCAGGCCTACTATATCCCAAATGTTCTGTGGTTAAATTCATGTTCATTTCAGCACTTCCCTCTGCTCTGCCTGTCAATTATTCTCTATTCATTCAATATTCAAACTGCCTGTTGCATTCATGACAAGATGAAAAACTTTCTCCAAGACTATTTGTTATTGTTAGTTTAAATAATCAGTGGAGAAATGCATTTACTTTTGCATTAAATGGCTTTCATTAAGACCTGCAACAAGGAGTTCATTGCTGTTTCTAAATTATGTTGCGCTGTGTCTGTTAGATCAACAGTTTGAATTCGCAACACTGGAGTAGAGAGGGTTATTACCTGCTCTTCGAACACAAAGTAGGCCTACCTGTAATTAGAAATTATAAAAGGCTCAACAATACATTGGACTGATCCTCAACGCACCGATTTCTTCCCTTTGTGCTGCTGTTTTGGAAGTGTCCGCAGGTACCGGACGATGCCGTACTGTCTCAGTGATGCATGAAACGTAATTTTTTAGACAAAAATAGATTTTTTCAGACAAAAACCCTGCGGGTGGATGATTTGCTTCTCTTCATGGAAAATACGGATTTAATTAATGCTCCACTATAATTGTTGTATCACAAACCTCTGTCATATATTTGCTACATTTGTAATATAAGTCATTATTTTAAAGATGTCTTGGGCACATGATTTTTTCTTGATGCTGATGTGCTTTCATTTTCTCCATCTCACTCACGGAGAGTTTAGGTGAGGGAGCGTTTATTAAGTAAATCTGGCCTCAGACAGTTTAGTTTAGTCTGCATCAAAACTACAGGAAAATATTAGGCTTTGCTAAAAGGGTGGTTATTTTACCAACGATTAGGGTCAATAGTGGTAGCCTCTTACAGATTTCAACGAAAAATTGTAATATTAAAAAAGGAAACTGGACCACAACAGGAAGCTGGACCACAACAGATCAATGTCATAACGTATGCTTAAATAATGTAGCCTAGTTTACAGCAAGCATCATGTTTTTAGTTAGATTTGTCGTCTGTCACACACGGTAGGCTTATAGGTCTGTTTTTACTAAAGAAGAGTTTAGTAAAACTGTATTATGTTAGAAAAAAATGGCACAATATTTTAATTGGATCTGTATTGGTCTGATTTTGGTATCAGGATTGGATTGGTTCCAGAAAAATAGTATCGATGCATCCCTATAATAAAAAAAAAACAAAACGCACTCCTACTGTACATCATTTGGATCCTATTTTAATGTCAGGAAATAAAAAAGAGACTGGATGAGTTTACATTACCCCAATATGACCATGGACACAATATACCTACACATATTTCTGTCCAAACGTAGATTTGACCAGCTGGATACCAGCCTGGAAGTGGCCAAAACCCCTTTAAAATCAGACTGGTCAACCAGCTAAAACCCGCCAACCAGCTTAGGCTGGTTTAAGATGTTTTTTTTCAATAGGGATTTAATGTAATAATAATAGTGATTATTCTAAATGTCAGACGTACAGCTTCCAATAATGAATAAGGCAAAGCTCTCTGCTCTTAGGTTTGGTCTCGGAACATGTCTGAGAATTAGCTGTTCATGATGTGTAAAAATATATTCATCTTTGGTCAGCTTCATTAAATCCTGCTACAAGTTATGCAAATATATGATCATTGACAGATATTATGCTGTGACAAAGTTGATTATTTGACATGTACAGTGTTGCATGCCACATAGTAGACTAGTACAGTTCTGGATACTGTATAAAAATGTATTATACTCTTCTCTCCTGAACTTGAAAATATAATTGCGTGTATCGTAGAAAAGCTGAATTAAGATCATGTGTAGGGTCGAATCAAGATCATCATTAATCGTTAATTTCGGTTAATCGTTCAACCCTATTTCAGACAAATTTTCAATTATTCATTTCTTTTTGGCTTAGTCCCTTTATTAATCCGGGGTCACCACAACGGAATGAACCGCCAACTTATCCAGCAAATGTTTTACGCAGCGGATGCCCTTCCAGCCGCAACCCATCTCTGGGAAACATCCATACACACTCACTCACACTCATACACTAAGGACAATTTAGCCTTCCCAATTCACCTGTACCGCATGTCTTTGGACTGTGGGGGAAACCAGAGCACCCTAAGGAAACCCATGCGAACGCAGGGAGAACATGCAAACTCCACACAGAAATGCCAACTGACCCAGTCGAGGCTTGAACCAGCGAGCTTCTTGCTGTGAGGCACTACCTACTGCGCCACTGTGTTGCCACAATTTTTTTTTGTTTAAAATTAAAATATGATTTTTTTCGTGTTGTCTCAACACAAAGGATTAAGTTAACTGTTTTAACAAATTTAAGTGAATTGAGCATAAAACAATTATGTAGGCCCCCCACAACTCAAGAATTGTGTTGTTTCCGCTAAAAACATAAATAAATGAATAAATAAATAAATAAATAAATAAATAAAGATATCCATTCTATGATGACACAAACAAACAGCAATTTAAACTCAGATTAAAAATAAAAATTAAAAATACAGAATCAAACACAATAATTGAATCAAACGCAAAACAAAAAAAATTGTCCGAAAGTGCAGCCTGTGCATGTGATCACTTAGAGGCTGATATTTCATACAGTGCATGTCTGTTCCATTTACAAATCAAAGGAATGTCCCATTTCAAAATCGCACAAATATGCACACCCATATCTGTTGGCTTAAAAGCCTCGTCTCTGTCATTCTCTCTGAGTGGGTGTACAGATCTCTCTTCTAATCCCACAGATACGCTCACATTACCAGTGACAAGAACAACAGTGCTAATGCGGTGATCTGCTGTAACATGAAGTCCAACACTTTTTTCTGTGTCTATTCACGCCTTTTCATCTCTTCTCTGCTATTATTAATATTTCTGAAATGACTGCATTATTGCGTTCTTCGCGAAATTAGAGCTTTGGCACATATTTCTGGCACATGCCATCAAGCTCAACAAAACAGTCCGACACTGCAGGGATTTCTAATATCAACAGACATGACCACGGTCGACACAATGAGGATATTCACACAAAGCCGGATACTAACTGCTGTTCAATTCCCTGTGCGTTTGGCACACAGAGCCTGGCAGTGCACAAAGCTGTTAGCAGACAAAAGATGAATGCAGCGAACGAAATTAAAAGGCAGATTAAATGTCTATGAGTCAGACCCCAGCGACCCTGGCAGACCCTAGTGAGTAAATAAGCAAAAATGAAAGGGAAACAAGACTTTCTGTTTCC